>NW_020230013.1:0-2500 GCF_003227715.2 Harpegnathos saltator
TAGCCGTCGGAGGTTCCAACCGCGACGTTCTCGCCGCGCGGTCGCCGCACCGGGTCGCGGATCGGACCGCCGCACGTGCCGCTCGGTCGGACGACGCTCGACCGAACCTTCGCCTGCCTGACGGGTCCGGTCGTCGGGGCTGGCACGTCCCGGAGGTACCGCCGACCGAAGCAACACGCCGCGTTCGGACTTAGCCGCTGGCGCGCATCCGAGCCGTCGGAGGTTCCAACCGCGACGTTCTCGCCGCGCGGTCGCCGCACCGGGTCGCGGATCGGACCGCCGCACGTGCCGCTCGGTCGGACGACGCTCGACCGAACCTTCGCCTGCCTGACGGTTCCGGTCGTCGGGGCTGGCACGTCCCGGAGGTACCGCCGACCGAAGCAACACGCCGCGTTTGGACTTGGCCGCTGGCGCGCATCCGAGCCGTCGGAGGTTCCAACCGCGACGTTCTCGCCGCGCGGTCGCCGCACCGGGTCGCGGATCGGACCGCCGCACGTGCCGCTCGGTCGGACGACGCTCGACCGAACCTCCGCCCGCCTGACGGGTTCGGTCGTCGGGTCTGGCACGTCCCGGAGGTACCGCCGACCGAAGCAACACGCCGCGTTTGGACTTGGCCGCTGGCGCGCATCCGAGCCGTCGGAGGTTCCAACCGCGACGTTCTCGCCGCGCGGTCGCCGCATCGGGTCGCGGATCGAACCGCCGCACGTGCCGCTCGGTCGGACGACGCTCGGCCGAACCTTCGCCTGCCTGACGGGTCCGGTCGTCGGGGCTGGCACGTCCCGGAGGTACCGCCGACCGAAGCAACACGCCGCGTTTGGACTTGGCCGCTGGCGCGCTTCCGAGCCGTCGGAGGTTCCAACCGCGACGTTCTCGCCGCGCGGTCGCCGCACCGGGTCGCGGATCGGACCGCCGCACGTGCCGCTCGGTCGGACGACGCTCGGCCGAACCTTCGCCTGCCTGACGGGTCCGGTCGTCGGGGCTGGCACGTCCCGGAGGTACCGCCGACCGAAGCAACACGCCGCGTTCGGACTTAGCCGCTGGCGCGCATCCGAGCCGTCGGAGGTTCCAACCGCGACGTTCTCGCCGCGCGGTCGCCGCACCGGGTCGCGGATCGGACCGCCGCACGTGCCGCTCGGTCGGACGACGCTCGACCGAACCTTCGCCTGCCTGACGGGTCCGGTCGTCGGGGCTGGCACGTCCCGGAGGTACCGCCGACCGAAGCAACACGCCGCGTTCGGACTTAGCCGCTGGCGCGCATCCGAGCCGTCGGAGGTTCCAACCGCGACGTTCTCGCAGCGCGGTCGCCGCATCGGGTCGCGGATCGGACCGCCGCACGTGCCGCTCGGTCGGACGACGCTCGACCGAACCTTCGCCTGCCTGACGGGTCCGGTCGTCGGGGCTGGCACGTCCCGGAGGTACCGCCGACCGAAGCAACACGCCGCGTTTGGACTTGGCCGCTGGCGCGCATCCGAGCCGTCGGAGGTTCCAACCGCGACGTTCTCGCCGCGCGGTCGCCGCACCGGGTCGCGGATCGGACCGCCGCACGTGCCGCTCGGTCGGACGACGCTCGACCGAACCTCCGCCCGCCTGACGGGTTCGGTCGTCGGGTCTGGCACGTCCCGGAGGTACCGCCGACCGAAGCAACACGCCGCGTTTGGACTTGGCCGCTGGCGCGCATCCGAGCCGTCGGAGGTTCCAACCGCGACGTTCTCGCCGCGCGGTCGCCGCACCGGGTCGCGGATCGGACCGCCGCACGTGCCGCTCGGTCGGACGACGCTCGACCGAACCTTCGCCTGCCTGACGGGTCCGGTCGTCGGGGCTGGCACGTCCCGGAGGTACCGCCGACCGAAGCAACACGCCGCGTTCGGACTTAGCCGCTGGCGCACGCCCGAGCCGTCGGAGGTTCCGACCGCGACGTTCTCGCCTCACGGTCGCTGCACCAGGTCGCGAATCGAATCTCCGTCCATACGGCGCGAACGACCGTCCTTCCACCGAACTTTTGGCTGGCGAAGGGGGGGGGTTGTCTGAGGTCGCTCGTCCCGGAGGTACCAGCGTGATGGTAAGTCTTCCTCACAAGTTGCCGTAGAAATTTAATAATACGTAATTTTCTTTGTTATTTCGCTGTTTGTTAGTGACATTTCGCTCAGATATCGCTCGTGGTGTTGTTGTTTTCGTCGCCAATGGTGTTTTCGCCTTTGTCGTTCTTCCTTCGCGCTCGCTGTCAGTGTCCGGCCGGCCTCGTTAGTCGGACGCTCGCGCCCGTATGCCGACGTGCTATCGCCCGTGCGTCGCCGACGGCCCGGCCGACGCCGTGGGTACTATAAGAGGAGCGCGCTGCTCGGCAGTCGTCTGTAGCAGCGCGCGGCGAGCGGAGCGTCACGAGTTCGAGCTTCTCGAGCGGCGAGCGTCTCCCGCTAAATGTAAATCCTCTGCACAGCATTGCCACGAGTTTGTGTCGTAAGACGAATTGGCTCCTATGTGGCGAGCACTTTCGAGTGTT
>NW_020230013.1:5000-12500 GCF_003227715.2 Harpegnathos saltator
CTCTGTGCTCTGCTCTGGTGTTCGTTCGAGCGCCACGATTAGCTAGAGAGACAGCAGTCGGCGACTGAGATTACCACGACTAATCTTAACCGAAAGAACACGCGCTCGTCTCTCGCGCGCGCAACGCGCGCGGCAGAGGGACGATGCGTCGTTACGTACAAGAGTTTCAGCGCACCCGAGACGCGCTGACTCGCTCGAACGATTGCACGCTCGCGCACGAAAGTGCGCGAACGGCGACACAGCGGATCGCGCGCGAGACGAGCTGTACGCGCCGCGGCGGACCCCCTCGCACGAGGGACCGCCCGGCGGCGCGTTCACCGGTGGTAACCTGAGCGCGCGAGCGCGGTGGTCGCTCCCTCTCCGTCGAGATTCTACCTCGACGGAGCCAGAGGCAGCGAGCGCGCCCGCAAGCGTGAGGACGCGAGTGAGTAGAGTCCCGTGCGTCGCGGTTGAGAGCGTCCGTCTGGTTCGCTCTCCCCCCGCTGGTTGGTGCTCCTCCCGGTCCGACGGTTTATTTGAAAGAACTTCCGCCCCGGCTCTCCGCGCCCCCCTCCGGGGGCGATAGAGGAGAGACTACGCTCGATCGCGCCTGCGAGAGCTTATCGCGCGCGGTCTCTACGAGACGCGCGCGTGGGCTCTCCGCCGCGAAACTTTGTTTCCTCTTGCCGTAGCTCCCGCTCGCGGGAGCGGCGGTCCGCGCGTGCTCGGACGCGCGGTTCGGCTGAATCGCCACTTTGACGGACGATGGAACGAGCATTGCGAGATGGGCGAAGAAAAGCGCGCGCTTGCCGCGCGTGCCCTGATCGCAGACGAATGTATAAGAGATTACCCTGAACGGTGGATCACTTGGCTCGTGGGTCGATGAAGAACGCAGCTAATTGCGCGTCAACGTGTGAACTGCAGGACACATGAACATCGACATTTCGAACGCACATTGCGGTCCACGGATACAATTCCCGGACCACGCCTGGCTGAGGGTCGTTTACGCACCCAAAGACTGCTTGCGCCGGAGCTGCGCTTCCGCGGCTCTTTCTCTCTCACGAGGCCCATCGTCGTCGTAGGAGCAGCATCGAAGCAGGGATCCGTGCGCGCTGCGCCACGGAGTCCCTCTCTCTCCTCGACGCGCAGGGTTTTGAGAAGACACGAGACGCTCTCGCAGCGTACTCTTGTTGAGTCGCGGATAGCCAAGCGACGGCGTACGAGCGATGGCTGGACGTTCGCGGAGGAGCGCGAGACCCCCCTCTCGACCCGAGAAAAGCTGGTCGTGTACGCCCTCGGCGGGACCAGGAATCTCGGGGAAGAGTGTGGCCGGTCGGTCTCCCCTACGCGTCGTCCGAAATGAAACGAGAGGCGATTTCCTCCTCATCGTCGAGCGACATCGAACGCACACACGCGACAGCGAGTGTCTGTCTCCCGCGACCTCCGGACGAGGGGAAAGTCACGGAGAGCTCTCTCTCTCATCGGGCGCGGCTGGAAGCGCGTCGTCGTCGTTGTCAAGGTGGAACGAGCACAGCGAGGGAGGAGGGTAGGTTCTCTGCCGCGTCGAGCGCGCGCAGAGTCACCTCTACCCGCCGACCTCTGCGAGCTGGGACAACGAACGGCGCGCATGCCGGTCGACGACGCATGAGAGACAAAAAGAGAGCTTGTCTCCCTCTCTCGTCCGACTCGCGCGGTGTATGGCGCTGTCGCGTGCAAGTCCGCACGACGCACAGAGACCCAATATCTCGCGCAGATGTCTGCTGGTTTGGATCGCGAGCCGACCGCGTGTCCGAGTCCACGAGGCTTCGTCCTTCGAACGTATACACACGGACCGGCACGTCGCGTCGTGACTCGTCTCTGGGGAGTCGCGCGAGAGCGCGACGCCCGCGGATGATCCGCCGCGCATCACGCACGATGCTGCGTTAAGCGCGAGATAGGGGAGGAGAGAAGACCGCACAGAGTCTCTGTCTCTCTCTCTCGCACCGTCGTTTACTACGACAAGCGCAAACGTTGACGACGACCTCAGAGCAGGCGAGATTACCCGCTGAATTTAAGCATATTATTAAGCGGAGGAAAAGAAACTAACCAGGATTTCCTTAGTAGCGGCGAGCGAACAGGAAGGAGCCCAGCACCGAATCCCGCGGTTCCGCCGCAGGGAAATGTGGTGTTCGGGAGGGTCCGACTATCCCGAGGTGTCGCATCGCGTCCAAGTCCATCTTGAATGGGGCCACTTACCCGCAGAGGGTGCCAGGCCCGTAGCGACCGGTACGCGCCTCGGGAGGATCTCTCCTTAGAGTCGGGTTGCTTGAGAGTGCAGCTCTAAGTGGGTGGTAAACTCCATCTAAGGCTAAATACGACCACGAGACCGATAGCGAACAAGTACCGTGAGGGAAAGTTGAAAAGAACTTTGAAGAGAGAGTTCAAGAGTACGTGAAACCGTTCAGGGGTAAACCTAAGAAACCCAAAAGATCGAACGGGGAGATTCATCGTCAGCGGCGCTGGCTTCGCGTCGGTCGGCGATGTCCCGCGGTTTCTCGCGCGGGCACGCTACCGTGCGCGCATGTCCGGCGTCGTCGTCGTGCACTTCTCCCCTAGTAGAACGTCGCGACTCGCTGGGTGTCGGTCTACGGCCCGGGTGCGGTGACTGCCGCGTCGCCGGTAAAACGGCACGCGGCAAACCCCCGGAAGCTCGGCCGGCTGCCCGGCGGTACTCGCACGGTATCAGGCCGCAGTCTATCTCTGCGTCAAGCCCGTCGCAAGCGCGCGCCACGGTCACTCGGAGGCACGGACCTAGCGCCGTCCCCGGTCCTGGCCCGCTGTTGGCCGACGGTGATCCTTTGACAGGCCTTACGGGGCGACGCGGAGCTGGTTCGCCATCCCGCGCTCGCCCCAATACCGGTCGGCGACGCTACTGCTTTGGGTACTCTTAGGACCCGTCTTGAAACACGGACCAAGGAGTCTAACATGTGCGCGAGTCATTGGGACTAGCAAAACCCAAAGGCGCAATGAAAGTGAAGGTCGGCCTTGGCGCCGACCGAGGGAGGATGGGCCGCGTCGCGATGCGGCCTCGCACTCCCGGGGCGTCTCGTTCTCATCGCGAGAAGAGGCGCACCAAGAGCGTACACGTTGGGACCCGAAAGATGGTGAACTATGCCTGGTCAGGACGAAGTCAGGGGAAACCCTGATGGAGGTCCGTAGCGATTCTGACGTGCAAATCGATCGTCGGAACTGGGTATAGGGGCGAAAGACTAATCGAACCATCTAGTAGCTGGTTCCCTCCGAAGTTTCCCTCAGGATAGCTGGCACTCGGCCGTTCCACGGAACGCGCGCGAGTCTCATCTGGTAAAGCGAATGATTAGAGGCCTTGGGGCCGAAACGACCTCAACCTATTCTCAAACTTTAAATGGGTGAGATCTCTGGCTTTCTTGAACCTTGAAGCCACGAGAATCTCGGATCAGAGTGCCAAGTGGGCCATTTTTGGTAAGCAGAACTGGCGCTGTGGGATGAACCAAACGCAGAGTTAAGGCGCCTAACTCGACGCTCATGGGACACCATGAAAGGCGTTGGTTGCTTAAGACAGCAGGACGGTGGCCATGGAAGTCGGAATCCGCTAAGGAGTGTGTAACAACTCACCTGCCGAAGCAACTAGCCCTGAAAATGGATGGCGCTGAAGCGTCGAGCCTATACTCTGCCGTCAGCGGCAAGTGGGGCGGGGGCCCTAAACAGCCCCCGTCACGAAGCCCTGACGAGTAGGAGGGTCGCGGCGGTGTGCGCAGAAGGGTCTGGGCGCGAGCCTGCCTGGAGCCGCCGCCGGTGCAGATCTTGGTGGTAGTAGCAAATACTCCAGCGAGGCCCTGGAGGACTGACGTGGAGAAGGGTTTCGTGTGAACAGCCGTTGCACACGAGTCAGTCGATCCTAAGCCCTAGGGGAAACCCTATGTCAATGACGGCGTAATGCTCAGTGCTCTCTCGAACGTTTCATACTGAACATGGCACACGTCCGTCGGGCGAAAGGGAATCCGGTTCCTATTCCGGAACCCGGCAGCGGAACCGCATACCATTCGGGCCCTCGTAAGAGTGTTCGTCGGGGTAACCCAAAATGACCTGGAGACGCCGTCGGGAGATCCGGGAAGAGTTTTCTTTTCTGTATAAGCGTTCGAGTTCCCTGGAAACCTCTAGCAGGGAGATAGGGTTTGGAACGCGAAGAGCACCGCAGTTGCGGCGGTGTCCGGATCTTCCCCTCGGACCTTGAAAATCCAGGAGAGGGCCACGTGGAGGTGTCGCGCCGGTTCGTACCCATATCCGCAGCAGGTCTCCAAGGTGAAGAGCCTCTAGTCGATAGACTAATGTAGGTAAGGGAAGTCGGCAAATTGGATCCGTAACTTCGGAATAAGGATTGGCTCTGAGGAGCGGGGCGTGTCGGGCTTGGTCGGGAAGCGGGTCTGGCTGACGTGCCGGGCCTGGGCGAGGTGAACGTCCAGGGATCCGAGCTCGGTCCCGTGCCTTGGCCTCCCGCGGATCTTCCTTGCTGCGAGGCTTCCGTGGCGGCGTGAGCCGTCGTGGTCGTCCTCTTCGGCCGCCATTCAACGCTCAGCTCAGAACTGGCACGGACTAGGGGAATCCGACTGTCTAATTAAAACAAAGCATTGCGATGGCCCTCGCGGGTGTTGACGCAATGTGATTTCTGCCCAGTGCTCTGAATGTCAACGTGAAGAAATTCAAGCAAGCGCGGGTAAACGGCGGGAGTAACTATGACTCTCTTAAGGCGGCTGCACGATGGTTGCTGGGAAGGCCACTCTGGCCTTCTGCGTACATTTTCGACCAACGACTCAGTGTTCGGCAGGGGACGACGGAGGGTCCTCTTTCCCTCGACTTTCCCTGAGCCGGCATTCTAGGCTGGGTAACCAGTCTATATCGCAAGCAGTCCCACTGAGTGCAACAGGTTAGGGAGCGGCATGGTTCTCGCACTCGGTTGGGTGAACATACCCTTGCGACGAAGGTTTGTAAGGGTTGGATGGCTTTACGAAGACCAGACCCTTGGCTGAGTATCGTTGTTGGGATAAGAGGAATCCCTGTGGCCTGGAAACCACGTCGGTGCAAGCTTCTGTCGTGTGGTTGCTGAGGGAGGGCTCTGGTTACTTGGGTCAGTGATGCGCAACACAGCCACCTATTTGGCATTGAGCCTCTCCGGACCAAGTTATACTCCATACCTCCTCGTGGTCCCGCTGGTAACGCTGTCTCCTCAGGGAGAACAGCGGCTGAACTGGAGTATAGCGACCTAGGGCTTTGGGGGCTGCCAACCCACTCTGCCCAAATTATACTGGCCCAAATATAAAGAAAAATGCCTCGGATGGAACAATTACCCCTGGGCCCTCTGGCTCAAGGGGACCAGTTACGCGTGCGAGGAGGATGCCCGGCGTGCTGATGGATGAGGGGCCTTCCGGGTTTCGGTGCGAGTTCCCGGGCTGCGGCCGAGTATTCGATACGAAGACAGGTAGAGGGCTTCACCATCGGAGAGGACACCCGGACTGGACGGACGAGAGACTGAATGTAGTAGCTATCAAAGCGAGGTGGAATGACGAGGAAACTGCACTTTTGGCGAGAAGGGAGGTGGAGCTGTGCAGAGATGGAGTCAAATTTATGAACCAGGCTTTATCAGAGTGTTTCCCAGAGAGGTCCTTAGAAGCAATTAAAGGCAAACGTAAACAACCTGCGTATCGCCAAGTGGTAGCGAACCTGCTAAAGCAGGTGCCTGAGGACCAGACTCTTCCTCCAAGAGAGGCTGAGCTAGACAATGGGGACACTGAATACAGGAAGGAAATCCTGCGCACCATTGAGACGTTGCCGGTCCCGGCATTGGGAGATTACAATGCTCCCTATTTGCTGGAGATCTGCGGGTCTCTATCCTCCAATCAAACAGAGGCAGTAATGGAGAAGTTGTCAGTATATCTTCGAGGAATATTTCCGCCGAAGGAGAGACAAAGGAAGGAGAGACATCTGGAAATGAAAGGCCTGACAAGACGGCAACTTCGGAGGGCTGATTATGCTAGGACACAAGACCTCTGGCTTAAAAACCGAGGGAAGTGCCTACGCATGCTGCTGGACGATGTCTCCGATGTGGCTGTGCCTCCAAAAGACGTAATGATCCCGTACTGGAAGGAGGTAATGTCGGCGAAGAAAGATACTTCTCCAGGCCAAGAACATCATAGGCCGGTTTTAGGTGAGCTGTGGGCGCCCATCGGGATGGAGGAAATTAGAAAATCCATGCCAAGTAACACCACGGCGGCGGGTCCGGATGGGGTTACCGCGAAGCAGCTTAGGAAGGTGCCACTGGAGATACTCGCCAGAATATTAAACATAATCATGTGGTGTGGGAAGGCTCCAACGAAACTGTTGGAGTCTGTCACTACGATGATTCCGAAAAAGTCGAAAGCTAGAAATCCGGAAGATTTTCGACCGATCACAGTTTCCTCAGTAATTATTAGAACAATGCATAAGATCCTAGCCACTCGCATGTCACGAGGCATACATTTAGACCAGCGACAAAGAGCGTTCAGACCTACGGACGGTAGTGCAGATAACGTGTTTCTGCTCGATATGCTGCTTAGGTCTCACCACATACAGCATAAACCGTTATTCTTGGCATCATTGGACATTGCAAAGGCGTTTGACTCGGTATCACACAAGACCATACAAGATACTCTGGCAATGATGGGAATACCAGCTCCCATGTATAAATACATTATGGACGTATACGGAAGAAGCACCACGGCACTGGCATGTACATCATGGACCTCACAGCGCTTCCAACCAAGGTGTGGGGTAAAGCAGGGCGATCCTATGTCACCAATAATATTTAACCTAATCATGGATCGATTACTAACCACATTGCCCGAGGACATTGGGACACAAATTGGTGGGGTTAGAGTTAATGCAGCGGCTTTCGCTGACGACCTGCTTCTGTTTGCTACAACGCCGATGGGCCTGCAGAAAATGTTAAATATCAGTACCAACTTTCTGAACAAGTGCGGGCTCATGGTGAGTGCTTCAAAATGTCTGACAGTAGCCTTGAGGAATGTACCGCATGAGAAGAAAACGGTGATTGACCAGGAGACAATATTTTTGTGTGAGGGAAAGGCACTACCGGCACTGAAGCGCACGGATGAGTGGAAGTACCTTGGGATCCCTTTTACACCTGAGGGACGAAGGAAAACCAGAATCACACAAAGATTGATGGAGTCTATCAACAAGCTGACAAAAGCGCCCCTGAAACCACAACAGCGTCTATTCGCGCTGCGAACGATGGTAATACCCAGCTTATATCACGAACTAGAACTGGGGAATGTAGATATTAGTATTCTGCGCAAGTGTGACAGAATGCTCAGACAGGCGGTAAGGGGCTGGTTGGCGCTACCCACAGACACACCAAATGCGTATATACACTCCAATATTAAAAACGGGGGGTTGGGAATAGTCTCTCTCAGATGGACGGCTCCATTGAGGAGGCTCCAACGACTGAGC
>NW_020230013.1:17500-25000 GCF_003227715.2 Harpegnathos saltator
GCCGTCGGAGGTTCCAACCGCGACGTTCTCGCCGCGCGGTCGCCGCACCGGGTCGCGGATCGGACCGCCGCACGTGCCGCTCGGTCGGACGACGCTCGACCGAACCTCCGCCCGCTTGACGGGTTCGGTCGTCGGGCTGGCACGTCCCGGAGGTACCGCCGACCGAAGCAACACGCCGCGTTTGGACTTGGCCGCTGGCGCGCATCCGAGCCGTCGGAGGTTCCAACCGCGACGTTCTCGCCGCGCGGTCGCCGCACCGGGTCGCGGATCGGACCGCCGCACGTGCCGCTCGGTCGGACGACGCTCGACCGAACCTTCGCCTGCCTGACGGGTCCGGTCGTCGGGGCTGGCACGTCCCGGAGGTACCGCCGACCGAAGCAACACGCCGCGTTTGGACTTGGCCGCTGGCGCGCATCCGAGCCGTCGGAGGTTCCAACCGCGACGTTCTCGCCGCGCGGTCGCCGCACCGGGTCGCGGATCGGACCGCCGCACGTGCCGCTCGGTCGGACGACGCTCGACCGAACCTTCGCCTGCCTGACGGGTCCGGTCGTCGGGGCTGGCACGTCCCGGAGGTACCGCCGACCGAAGCAACACGCCGCGTTTGGACTTGGCCGCTGGCGCGCATCCGAGCCGTCGGAGGTTCCAACCGCGACGTTCTCGCCGCGCGGTCGCCGCACCGGGTCGCGGATCGGACCGCCGCACGTGCCGCTCGGTCGGACGACGCTCGACCGAACCTTCGCCTGCCTGACGGGTCCGGTCGTCGGGGCTGGCACGTCCCGGAGGTACCGCCGACCGAAGCAACACGCCGCGTTTGGACTTGGCCGCTGGCGCGCATCCGAGCCGTCGGAGGTTCCAACCGCGACGTTCTCGCCGCGCGGTCGCCGCACCGGGTCGCGGATCGGACCGCCGCACGTGCCGCTCGGTCGGACGACGCTCGACCGAACCTTCGCCTGCCTGACGGGTCCGGTCGTCGGGGCTGGCACGTCCCGGAGGTACCGCCGACCGAAGCAACACGCCGCGTTTGGACTTGGCCGCTGGCGCGCATCCGAGCCGTCGGAGGTTCCAACCGCGACGTTCTCGCCGCGCGGTCGCCGCACCGGGTCGCGGATCGGACCGCCGCACGTGCCGCTCGGTCGGACGACGCTCGACCGAACCTTCGCCTGCCTGACGGGTCCGGTCGTCGGGGCTGGCACGTCCCGGAGGTACCGCCGACCGAAGCAACACGCCGCGTTTGGACTTGGCCGCTGGCGCGCATCCGAGCCGTCGGAGGTTCCAACCGCGACGTTCTCGCCGCGCGGTCGCCGCACCGGGTCGCGGATCGGACCGCCGCACGTGCCGCTCGGTCGGACGACGCTCGACCGAACCTTCGCCTGCCTGACGGGTCCGGTCGTCGGGGCTGGCACGTCCCGGAGGTACCGCCGACCGAAGCAACACGCCGCGTTTGGACTTGGCCGCTGGCGCGCATCCGAGCCGTCGGAGGTTCCAACCGCGACGTTCTCGCCGCGCGGTCGCCGCACCGGGTCGCGGATCGGACCGCCGCACGTGCCGCTCGGTCGGACGACGCTCGACCGAACCTTCGCCTGCCTGACGGGTCCGGTCGTCGGGGCTGGCACGTCCCGGAGGTACCGCCGACCGAAGCAACACGCCGCGTTTGGACTTGGCCGCTGGCGCGCATCCGAGCCGTCGGAGGTTCCAACCGCGACGTTCTCGCCGCGCGGTCGCCGCACCGGGTCGCGGATCGGACCGCCGCACGTGCCGCTCGGTCGGACGACGCTCGACCGAACCTTCGCCTGCCTGACGGGTCCGGTCGTCGGGGCTGGCACGTCCCGGAGGTACCGCCGACCGAAGCAACACGCCGCGTTTGGACTTGGCCGCTGGCGCGCATCCGAGCCGTCGGAGGTTCCAACCGCGACGTTCTCGCCGCGCGGTCGCCGCACCGGGTCGCGGATCGGACCGCCGCACGTGCCGCTCGGTCGGACGACGCTCGACCGAACCTCGCCCGCCTGACGGGTTCCGGTCGTCGGGTCTGGCACGTCCCGGAGGTACCGCCGACCGAAGCAACACGCCGCGTTTGGACTTGGCCGCTGGCGCGCATCCGAGCCGTCGGAGGTTCCAACCGCGACGTTCTCGCCGCGCGGTCGCCGCACCGGGTCGCGGATCGGACCGCCGCACGTGCCGCTCGGTCGGACGACGCTCGACCGAACCTTCGCCTGCCTGACGGGTCCGGTCGTCGGGGCTGGCACGTCCCGGAGGTACCGCCGACCGAAGCAACACGCCGCGTTTGGACTTGGCCGCTGGCGCGCATCCGAGCCGTCGGAGGTTCCAACCGCGACGTTCTCGCCGCGCGGTCGCCGCACCGGGTCGCGGATCGGACCGCCGCACGTGCCGCTCGGTCGGACGACGCTCGACCGAACCTTCGCCTGCCTGACGGGTCCGGTCGTCGGGGCTGGCACGTCCCGGAGGTACCGCCGACCGAAGCAACACGCCGCGTTTGGACTTGGCCGCTGGCGCGCATCCGAGCCGTCGGAGGTTCCAACCGCGACGTTCTCGCCGCGCGGTCGCCGCACCGGGTCGCGGATCGGACCGCCGCACGTGCCGCTCGGTCGGACGACGCTCGACCGAACCTTCGCCTGCCTGACGGGTCCGGTCGTCGGGGCTGGCACGTCCCGGAGGTACCGCCGACCGAAGCAACACGCCGCGTTTGGACTTGGCCGCTGGCGCGCATCCGAGCCGTCGGAGGTTCCAACCGCGACGTTCTCGCCGCGCGGTCGCCGCACCGGGTCGCGGATCGGACCGCCGCACGTGCCGCTCGGTCGGACGACGCTCGACCGAACCTTCGCCTGCCTGACGGGTCCGGTCGTCGGGGCTGGCACGTCCCGGAGGTACCGCCGACCGAAGCAACACGCCGCGTTTGGACTTGGCCGCTGGCGCGCATCCGAGCCGTCGGAGGTTCCAACCGCGACGTTCTCGCCGCGCGGTCGCCGCACCGGGTCGCGGATCGGACCGCCGCACGTGCCGCTCGGTCGGACGACGCTCGACCGAACCTTCGCCTGCCTGACGGGTCCGGTCGTCGGGGCTGGCACGTCCCGGAGGTACCGCCGACCGAAGCAACACGCCGCGTTTGGACTTGGCCGCTGGCGCGCATCCGAGCCGTCGGAGGTTCCAACCGCGACGTTCTCGCCGCGCGGTCGCCGCACCGGGTCGCGGATCGGACCGCCGCACGTGCCGCTCGGTCGGACGACGCTCGACCGAACCTTCGCCTGCCTGACGGGTCCGGTCGTCGGGGCTGGCACGTCCCGGAGGTACCGCCGACCGAAGCAACACGCCGCGTTTGGACTTGGCCGCTGGCGCGCATCCGAGCCGTCGGAGGTTCCAACCGCGACGTTCTCGCCGCGCGGTCGCCGCACCGGGTCGCGGATCGGACCGCCGCACGTGCCGCTCGGTCGGACGACGCTCGACCGAACCTTCGCCTGCCTGACGGGTCCGGTCGTCGGGGCTGGCACGTCCCGGAGGTACCGCCGACCGAAGCAACACGCCGCGTTTGGACTTGGCCGCTGGCGCGCATCCGAGCCGTCGGAGGTTCCAACCGCGACGTTCTCGCCGCGCGGTCGCCGCACCGGGTCGCGGATCGGACCGCCGCACGTGCCGCTCGGTCGGACGACGCTCGACCGAACCTTCGCCTGCCTGACGGGTCCGGTCGTCGGGGCTGGCACGTCCCGGAGGTACCGCCGACCGAAGCAACACGCCGCGTTTGGACTTGGCCGCTGGCGCGCATCCGAGCCGTCGGAGGTTCCAACCGCGACGTTCTCGCCGCGCGGTCGCCGCACCGGGTCGCGGATCGGACCGCCGCACGTGCCGCTCGGTCGGACGACGCTCGACCGAACCTTCGCCGCCTGACGGGTCCGGTCGTCGGGGCTGGCACGTCCCGGAGGTACCGCCGACCGAAGCAACACGCCGCGTTTGGACTTGGCCGCTGGCGCGCATCCGAGCCGTCGGAGGTTCCAACCGCGACGTTCTCGCCGCGCGGTCGCCGCACCGGGTCGCGGATCGGACCGCCGCACGTGCCGCTCGGTCGGACGACGCTCGACCGAACCTTCGCCTGCCTGACGGGTCCGGTCGTCGGGGGCTGGCACGTCCCGGAGGTACCGCCGACCGAAGCAACACCGCCGCGTTCGACTTAGCCGCTGGGCGCGCATCCGAGCCGTCGGAGGTTCCAACCGCGACGTTCTCGCGCGCGGTCGCCGCACCGGGTCGCGGATCGGACCGCCGCACGTGCCGCGTCGGTCGGACGACGCTCGACCGAACCTTCCGCCTCGCCTGACGGGTCCGGTCGTCGGGGCTGGCACGTCCCGGAGGTACCGCCGACGAAGCAACACGCCCCGCGTTTGGACTTGGCCGCTGGCGCGCATCCGAGCCGTCGGAGGTTCCAACCGCGACGTTCCCGCCGCGCGGTCGCCGCACGGGTCGCGGATCGGACCGCCGCACGTGCCGCTCGGTCGGACGACGCTCGACCGAACCTTCGCCTGCCTGACGGGTCCGGTCGTCGGGGCTGGCACGTCCCGGAGGTACCGCCGGAAGACAACACGCCGCGTTTGGACTTGGCCGCTGGCGCGCATCCCGAGCCGTCGGAGGTTCCAACCGCGACGTTCTCGCCGCGCGGTCGCCGCACCGGGTCGCGGATCGGACCGCCGCACGTGCCGCTCGGTCGGACGACGCTCGACCGAACCTTCGCCTGCCTGACGGGTCCGGTCGTCGGGCTGGCACGTCCCGGAGGTACCGCCGACCGAAGCAACACGCCGCGTTTGGACTTGGCCGCTGGCGCGCATCCGAGCCGTCGGAGGTTCCAACCGCGACGTTCTCGCCGCGCGGTCGCCGCACCGGGTCGCGGATCGGACCGCCGCACGTGCCGCTCGGTCGGACGACGCTCGACCGAACCTCCGCCCGCCTGACGGTTCGGTCGTCGGGCTGGCACGTCCCGGAGGTACCGCCGACCGAAGCAACCGCCGCGTTTGGACTTGGCCGCTGGCGCGCATCCGAGCCGTCGGAGGTTCCACCGCGACGTTCTCGCCGCGCGGTCGCCGCACCGGGTCGCGGATCGGACCGCCGCACGTGCCGCTCGGTCGGACGACGCTCGACCGAACTTCGCCTGCCTGACGGGTCCGGTCGTCGGGGCTGGCACGTCCCGGAGGTACCGCCGACCGAAGCAACACGCCGCGTTTGGACTTGCCGCTGGCGCGCATCCGAGCCGTCGGAGGTTCCAACCGCGACGTTCTCGCCGCGCGGTCGCCGCATCGGGTCGCGGATCGGACCGCCGCACGTGCCGCTCGGTCGGACGACGCTCGCCGAACCTTCGCCTGCCTGACGGGTCCGGTCGTCGGGGCTGGCACGTCCCGGAGGTACCGCCGACCGAAGCAACACGCCGCGTTTGGACTTGGCCGCTGGCGCGCATCCGAGCCGTCGGAGGTTCCAACCGCGACGTTCTCGCCGCGCGGTCGCCGCACCGGGTCGCGGATCGGACCGCCGCACGTGCCGCTCGGTCGGACGACGCTCGACCGAACCTTCGCCTGCCTGACGGGTCCGGTCGTCGGGGCTGGCACGTCCCGGAGGTACCGCCGACCGAAGCAACACGCCGCGTTTGGACTTGGCCGCTGGCGCGCATCCGAGCCGTCGGAGGTTCCAACGCGACGTTCTCGCCGCGCGGTCGCCGCACCGGGTCGCGGATCGGACCGCCGCACGTGCCGCTCGGTCGGACGACGCTCGACCGAACCTTCGCCTGCCTGACGGGTCCGGTCGTCGGGGCTGGCACGTCCCGGAGGTACCGCCGACCGAAGCAACACGCCGCGTTTGGACTTGGCCGCTGGCGCGCATCCGAGCCGTCGGAGGTTCCACCGCGACGTTCTCGCCGCGCGGTCGCCGCACCGGGTCGCGGATCGGACCGCCGCACGTGCCGCTCGGTCGGACGACGCTCGACCGAACCTCCGCCGCCTGACGGGTTCCGGTCGTCGGGTCTGGCACGTCCCGGAGGTACCGCCGACCGAAGCAACACGCCGCGTTTGGACTTGGCCGCTGGCGCGCATCCGAGCCGTCGGAGGTTCCAACCGCGACGTTCTCGCCGCGCGGTCGCCGCACGGGTCGCGGATCGGACCGCCGCACGTGCCGCTCGGTCGGACGACGCTCGCCGAACCTTCGCCTGCCTGACGGGTCCGGTCGTCGGGGCTGGCACGTCCCGGAGGTACCGCCGACCACGAAGCAACACGCCGCGTTTGGACTTGGCCGCTGGCGCGCATCCGAGCCGTCGGAGGTTCCAACCGCGACGTTCTCGCCGCGCGGTCGCCGCACCGGGTCGCGGATCGGACCGCCGCACGTGCCGCTCGGTCGGACGACGCTGACCGAACCTCGCCTGCCTGACGGGTCCGGTCGTCGGGGCTGGCACGTCCCGGAGGTACCGCCGACCGAAGCAACACGCCGCGTTTGGACTTGGCCGCTGGCGCGCATCCGAGCCGTCGGAGGTTCCAACCGCGACGTTCTCGCCGCGCGGTCGCCGCACCGGGTCGCGGATCGGACCGCCGCACGTGCCGCTCGGTCGGACGACGCTCGACCGAACCTTCGCCTGCCTGACGGGTTCGGTCGTCGGGGCTGGCACGTCCCGGAGGTACCGCCGACCGAAGCAACACGCCGCGTTTGGACTTGGCCGCTGGCGCGCATCCGAGCCGTCGGAGGTTCCAACCGCGACGTTCTCGCCGCGCGGTCGCCGCACCGGGTCGCGGATCGGCCGCCGCACGTGCCGCTCGGTCGGACGACGCTCGACCGAACCTCCGCCGCCTGACGGGTCGGTCGTCGGGCTGGCACGTCCCGGAGGTACCGCCGACCGAAGCAACACGCCGCGTTTGGACTTGGCCGCTGGCGCGCATCCGAGCCGTCGGAGGTTCCAACCGCGACGTTCTCGCCGCGCGGTCGCCGCACCGGGTCGCGGATCGGACCGCCGCACGTGCCGCTCGGTCGGACGACGCTCGACCGAACCTTCGCCTGCCTGACGGGTCGGTCGTCGGGGCTGGCACGTCCCGGAGGTACCGCCGACCGAAGCAACACCCCGCGTTGGACTTGCCGCTGGCGCGCATCCGAGCCGTCGGAGGTTCCAACCGCGACGTTCTCGCGCGCGGTCGCCGCACGGGTCGCGGATCGGACCGCCGCACGTGCCGCTCGGTCGGACGACGCTCGACCGAACCTTCGCCTGCCTGACGGGTCCGGTCGTCGGGGCTGGCACGTCCCGGAGGTACCGCGACCGAAGCAACACGCCGCGTTCGGACTTAGCCGCTGGCGCACGCCCGAGCCGTCGGAGGTTCCGACCGCGACGTTCTCGCCTCACGGTCGCTGCACCAGGTCGCGAATCGAATCTCCGTCCATACGGCGCGAACGACCGTCTTCCACCGAACTTTTGGCTGGCGAAGGGGGGGTTGTCTGAGGTCGCTCGTCCCGGAGGTACCAGCGTGATGGTAAGTC
>NW_020230013.1:32500-35000 GCF_003227715.2 Harpegnathos saltator
CAGCTCAGAACTGGCACGGACTAGGGGAATCCGACTGTCTAATTAAAACAAAGCATTGCGATGGCCCTCGCGGGTGTTGACGCAATGTGATTTCTGCCCAGTGCTCTGAATGTCAACGTGAAGAAATTCAAGCAAGCGCGGGTAAACGGCGGGAGTAACTATGACTCTCTTAAGCGTCATGGTTACGGGACTGGTGATGCGTCTCACACAGCCTCTCCCAGTCAAGTCGTGCTCCTACCTCCTCGTGGTCCCGCTGGTAACACTGTCTTCCTTCGGGGGACAGTGGCAGAATGAAGCACGGCGATAGGCGTCTGACGACCATCCGCAGACCCTAATCTTCCGGGGGCTGGATTCGATACAGTGAAGTTTGTGTAACATCGTCTAGGCTGTTTTGGTTTCTTGGGCTAACTGGTTTATCCTGTGAAAAATGTAAAATAATTGAATGAATTTTGGTGTTTGTTTGTCAACTGAGTCTTCAGTGAAAAATTTGTAATTGTGTCAATGTCCATTCAATAGGTATCCCCATAAACTGCGTCGGGTTCAGTTGCCCCGGAGATAGTGTTCAAGACCGAATGGTCGTAGGTTTGGCGCAGCCTGAAGTGCCCCAACTCGGCTTCAGCTCCGTGCCGAGTTGGTTAAAGGAGCGAAATTATATGGAATGTGTGATAAAGATGAAGCCTCGGAGGCAGGTGATTCCGTTTGCGTCTCTGGCGGGTCATCTGCTGCCTGTGTGGCGAACGGGCAAGGAGACGCGACTGGTGCCCGAGTCCCAGGGGTGCCACCGTACGGGCGATGGGATCTTAGGACACCCCGAACATCAAGGGCGTTACAGATTGTGGCAAATGTGGAGGCAGCTATGAGTTGTCCAGTTTGCCTTGAAGTCGGCGTAGACATTATGTTTTTGGGTGGAAAGCAGCTGGATGCCCACTTACAGAAAGATCACCCAACCAGAAAGGTTGAGTGGAAGTGTGAGCTCTGCCCCAAAATCTTTCCTAAATTGCATGCGTGGCGATGTCACTTCGCTAAATGTAGAGGAAGTGCGGTTAGCGTTCCTGCTGATTTTGTTTGCGAGCATTGCTCAGCTGGGTTTGAGACTAAAAGTGGATTGTCCCAGCACGAGAGGCATACACACCCTAATGTTAGAAATGAGAAGAGAGCAGCTGAATATAGCAAACCACCAGCTAAGAGTGGAAAGAGGCTGACGGTTTGGACTCCTGAGGAGCTGGACCTATTAAAGAAATTAAACTCCGAATATCGTGATGAGCGGAACATTAATGTGAAGCTTATGGAATTTTTCCCAGGCAAAACAAACAAACAAATAGGAGAAGCTAGAAGAAGGTTTAAATCAGAACCTTATATGCAAGAGGTAGAGATACTCCAAACCGCTGCAACACTCGAACATGAACCACCGACAACGGGAGCATGTGAGCCGCTGGTGGACGTGCAATTGACTACCCGCGAACCTGAAATACAAGCTGGCTCCAGAGAGGATATAGCCATCAATTGGAAGGACAAGTTGAAGGAAGAAATGCTTGCAGATTACGACGCGGGATCGCTGGGAACGTTTGTGGAGAGATTCGCAAGTATCGCCTCCGAGGGATTAAACATAACGGCCCTCGACGAAATATACGATGAATTAGTGTGTATGCTTAAAAATCCCCGCGAAAAGGATGCAGATAAAGGCATGCAAGCGAAGCATGTTCATAGTAAAAGACTAAAAAGAAGCACGAGGTCTAGACCGCCTAACAGAGTACAAAGAAAGAAATATGCATATGCTAAATGTCAGGAGCTAATGGCAAAATGTCCAAAGAAGCTTGCCGATGCGGTTGTGGCAAATGATTTGTCTTTGCTTCAGATTCGTAATGCTCCTGATTTGGCTGACACAAGAGAACTATATAAAAATCTCTGGGGAATAGCGGGGCCGCAGCAGGAGCAATGTACTGGGTCTAACCATATTCCAGTTGAAGATATTTTTATCCCCATAACGCCAAAGGAGGTGGAGACCAAGATTTCTAAAATACCCAATTCCTCCGCTGCAGGCCCTGACGGAATTAGAAAGGCGGACATGAGAAAGAAGGGTATAAGTGTAGTGCTATCGAAGCTATTTAACTCGCTCATGTTGTTTTGTCATTACCCTTCTGCATGGAGAGAGAATAGAACGACGCTCATACCGAAACCAGACAAGGATATTTCGGATGTAAAAAATTGGCGCCCAATCACCATTTCGTCCATTGTTAGTAGGATCTTTTCTTCTTTAATGGATAGGCGTCTGCGTCGTGTTATCAGTCAATCCGAAAGACAGAAGGGATTCACTATGGAAAATGGTTGCTATTCCAATGTACAATTGCTCAATCAAGCCATTGCAAGAGCAAAAGAAGTAGGCGGAATATTTGCGGTGCTCGATGTTTCTAAGGCCTTTGACACCATCCCACATACTGCTATAAAAGTCAGTTTGGAACGAAAGGGTATACCACCCTTGGTTGCAGACTATATAATGAGC
>NW_020230013.1:40000-47500 GCF_003227715.2 Harpegnathos saltator
CGCATCCGAGCCGTCGGAGGTTCCAACCGCGACGTTCTCGCCGCGCGGTCGCCGCACCGGGTCGCGGATCGGACCGCCGCACGTGCCGCTCGGTCGGACGACGCTCGACCGAACCTTCGCCTGCCTGACGGGTCCGGTCGTCGGGGCTGGCACGTCCCGGAGGTACCGCCGACCGAAGCAACACGCCGCGTTTGGACTTGGCCGCTGGCGCGCATCCGAGCCGTCGGAGGTTCCAACCGCGACGTTCTCGCCGCGCGGTCGCCGCACCGGGTCGCGGATCGGACCGCCGCACGTGCCGCTCGGTCGGACGACGCTCGACCGAACCTTCGCCTGCCTGACGGGTCCGGTCGTCGGGGCTGGCACGTCCCGGAGGTACCGCCGACCGAAGCAACACGCCGCGTTTGGACTTGGCCGCTGGCGCGCATCCGAGCCGTCGGAGGTTCCAACCGCGACGTTCTCGCCGCGCGGTCGCCGCACCGGGTCGCGGATCGGACCGCCGCACGTGCCGCTCGGTCGGACGACGCTCGACCGAACCTTCGCCTGCCTGACGGGTCCGGTCGTCGGGGCTGGCACGTCCCGGAGGTACCGCCGACCGAAGCAACACGCCGCGTTTGGACTTGGCCGCTGGCGCGCATCCGAGCCGTCGGAGGTTCCAACCGCGACGTTCTCGCCGCGCGGTCGCCGCACCGGGTCGCGGATCGGACCGCCGCACGTGCCGCTCGGTCGGACGACGCTCGACCGAACCTTCGCCTGCCTGACGGGTCCGGTCGTCGGGGCTGGCACGTCCCGGAGGTACCGCCGACCGAAGCAACACGCCGCGTTTGGACTTGGCCGCTGGCGCGCATCCGAGCCGTCGGAGGTTCCAACCGCGACGTTCTCGCCGCGCGGTCGCCGCACCGGGTCGCGGATCGGACCGCCGCACGTGCCGCTCGGTCGGACGACGCTCGACCGAACCTTCGCCTGCCTGACGGGTCGGTCGTCGGGGCTGGCACGTCCCGGAGGTACCGCCGACCGAAGCAACACGCCGCGTTTGGACTTGGCCGCTGGCGCGCATCCGAGCCGTCGGAGGTTCCAACCGCGACGTTCTCGCCGCGCGGTCGCCGCACCGGGTCGCGGATCGGACCGCCGCACGTGCCGCTCGGTCGGACGACGCTCGACCGAACCTTCGCCTGCCTGACGGGTCCGGTCGTCGGGGCTGGCACGTCCCGGAGGTACCGCCGACCGAAGCAACACGCCGCGTTTGGACTTGGCCGCTGGCGCGCATCCGAGCCGTCGGAGGTTCCAACCGCGACGTTCTCGCCGCGCGGTCGCCGCACCGGGTCGCGGATCGGACCGCCGCACGTGCCGCTCGGTCGGACGACGCTCGACCGAACCTTCGCCTGCCTGACGGGTCCGGTCGTCGGGGCTGGCACGTCCCGGAGGTACCGCCGACCGAAGCAACACGCCGCGTTTGGACTTGGCCGCTGGCGCGCATCCGAGCCGTCGGAGGTTCCAACCGCGACGTTCTCGCCGCGCGGTCGCCGCACCGGGTCGCGGATCGGACCGCCGCACGTGCCGCTCGGTCGGACGACGCTCGACCGAACCTTCGCCTGCCTGACGGGTCCGGTCGTCGGGGCTGGCACGTCCCGGAGGTACCGCCGACCGAAGCAACACGCCGCGTTTGGACTTGGCCGCTGGCGCGCATCCGAGCCGTCGGAGGTTCCAACCGCGACGTTCTCGCCGCGCGGTCGCCGCACCGGGTCGCGGATCGGACCGCCGCACGTGCCGCTCGGTCGGACGACGCTCGACCGAACCTTCGCCTGCCTGACGGGTCCGGTCGTCGGGGCTGGCACGTCCCGGAGGTACCGCCGACCGAAGCAACACGCCGCGTTTGGACTTGGCCGCTGGCGCGCATCCGAGCCGTCGGAGGTTCCAACCGCGACGTTCTCGCCGCGCGGTCGCCGCACCGGGTCGCGGATCGGACCGCCGCACGTGCCGCTCGGTCGGACGACGCTCGACCGAACCTTCGCCTGCCTGACGGGTCCGGTCGTCGGGGCTGGCACGTCCCGGAGGTACCGCCGACCGAAGCAACACGCCGCGTTTGGACTTGGCCGCTGGCGCGCATCCGAGCCGTCGGAGGTTCCAACCGCGACGTTCTCGCCGCGCGGTCGCCGCACCGGGTCGCGGATCGGACCGCCGCACGTGCCGCTCGGTCGGACGACGCTCGACCGAACCTTCGCCTGCCTGACGGGTCCGGTCGTCGGGGCTGGCACGTCCCGGAGGTACCGCCGACCGAAGCAACACGCCGCGTTTGGACTTGGCCGCTGGCGCGCATCCGAGCCGTCGGAGGTTCCAACCGCGACGTTCTCGCCGCGCGGTCGCCGCACCGGGTCGCGGATCGGACCGCCGCACGTGCCGCTCGGTCGGACGACGCTCGACCGAACCTTCGCCTGCCTGACGGGTCCGGTCGTCGGGGCTGGCACGTCCCGGAGGTACCGCCGACCGAAGCAACACGCCGCGTTTGGACTTGGCCGCTGGCGCGCATCCGAGCCGTCGGAGGTTCCAACCGCGACGTTCTCGCCGCGCGGTCGCCGCACCGGGTCGCGGATCGGACCGCCGCACGTGCCGCTCGGTCGGACGACGCTCGACCGAACCTTCGCCTGCCTGACGGGTCCGGTCGTCGGGGCTGGCACGTCCCGGAGGTACCGCCGACCGAAGCAACACGCCGCGTTTGGACTTGGCCGCTGGCGCGCATCCGAGCCGTCGGAGGTTCCAACCGCGACGTTCTCGCCGCGCGGTCGCCGCACCGGGTCGCGGATCGGACCGCCGCACGTGCCGCTCGGTCGGACGACGCTCGACCGAACCTTCGCCTGCCTGACGGGTCCGGTCGTCGGGGCTGGCACGTCCCGGAGGTACCGCCGACCGAAGCAACACGCCGCGTTTGGACTTGGCCGCTGGCGCGCATCCGAGCCGTCGGAGGTTCCAACCGCGACGTTCTCGCCGCGCGGGTCGCCGCACCGGGTCGCGGATCGGACCGCCGCACGTGCCGCTCGGTCGGACGACGCTCGACCGAACCTCGCCCGCCTGACGGGTCCGGTCGTCGGGCTGGCACGTCCCGGAGGTACCGCCGACCGAAGCAACACGCCGCGTTTGGACTTGGCCGCTGGCGCGCATCCGAGCCGTCGGAGGTTCCAACCGCGACGTTCTCGCCGCGCGGTCGCCGCACCGGGTCGCGGATCGGACCGCCGCACGTGCCGCTCGGTCGGACGACGCTCGACCGAACCTTCGCCTGCCTGACGGGTTCGGGTCGTCGGGGCTGGCACGTCCCGGAGGTACCGCCGACCGAAGCAACACGCCGCGTTTGGACTTGGCCGCTGGCGCGCATCCGAGCCGTCGGAGTTCCAACCGCGACGTTCTCGCCGCGCGGTCGCCGCTGCCGGGTCGGTCGGATCGAATCGAATCTCCGTCCATACGTGCGAACGACCGTCCTTCCACCGACTTTTGGTGGCGGAAGGAACCTCGGGGTTGTCTGAGTCCTNTTCCCCCCCCATCCCCTCGGGGTAGGGTGGTAACGGCCTATGGGTGCTATGGCGACACTACCGGCCTTATAATAAAGCCGTAATTCCGCCATACACCCACAGTTGGCGCGGTCGATAAGCGCCCAGTTCCCCTCTCGAGTTCGGGCTCTCCCATTTGAGATTTGAACGTTACCACCCACCCTACCCCGAGAGGATGGGGGGAATAACTTTTATTATGTTCTTTAAAAATATTGGACAGATATTTTTTATTTCTCATCCAATGATCATTTCTGAGAGAATTGCGGAAAATATAATTTTTTGCGATTACAGCGCCATCTATCACGAATAAAAAAAAAGTTTCGGACAAAAATTTACGTATTTTGTGGCGTATAATCCGTATCTGCAATAAAAAATGGGGGTTTCCATTTAAGATTTCAAAGTTGCCTCCAACCCCCACCCCCTGGGGGGGTGGGAGGTCGAGTTTGGTATCATTGAATGTTCCCCCTTCGAGAACTAACAACTTTCATTAACCACTTTTTTTATCCAATGCATAGTTCTCGAGATATTTCAATGTCTTCAGATAAATCGTGCACCCTGTATACCAGAGCGAAAAATGATGCCTTCCAGAATCACATCACTTTAATGTTGGTATTGAATTATTGGGAAAAACGTTGGAATAAATGTATTGAAGTTTCAGGAGATTATATTGAAAAATAAAACATATTTCACGGCAAAATATTTTCTTTCATTGCTAGGCCGAGAACTTTTCAGACTGCCTTCGTATGATAACGAATATTTGCGATAATGCCCTCTGTACGATAAGTGAGTCAGTGAGGTGTTAACGCTGCCACTGTCATGTTGCTTCTTGCCATTCTTATCGTTTTGTCGCCGTGGTCGCCACAGATTAGCTATCACCGTGTACCAAATGTACCAAAAAAAGTCGTCAATACCACGATCACAGCAGGTCACAGCAACATATTGCGCACCTTCCGTTAAAGTCGTCAATTGGCGCCGTGGTGGGGTTACATTGTAACCTGATTGGAGGAATTTCTCCCACCACTCTGATTTTCGACCAATGAACATAACAACCTTCCCCCTTTACTGTACAATTTGTACAATTTTTCGGTACGTGACGAGCCATTCCGGGCGCGCGCCGGTACTATTGTACGTACCGTAGTACAGAGCAGTCAGAGGTACAATAGGACCAGGGGCTACTGCTCTGTACTCCCGGTATTTTCCGTAACATATATAGAACGGTTGGTTTTTTGCGCGATCTCGCGCTTCGTTCGATCGACTCGACTCGATCGAACGAAGCGTGAGCGAACGCGAGTGATGCGAAAAGTGTATGCCGGGACTGCCTACAGTACGGAGCAATTCCGAAGTCACGCTTCGTTAGCTTTTTGATGTGTTCACCCCGAGCGTTGCTGCTCGGCGACATCACGTTGCATTGGCTCGCTATTATGCGATAACAGAACGATATCAAAGTATCGAGCGTCATGCAGATATGGCTGAGCTGCGAAGCGATCGTTGAGTACGCTTTCGCGAAGATATAGCCAATCTCGTTTTGCCTCATTTTCGAGCATTGATGCGAAAAACATGCGCGCTACGATGTTTATGACAAGCACGATAATGACGCAAACGAGTAGCGATCTAACAAACTTGTAAGAAACAAATTCATCTGTTTCGTCACACAAAATTGGCCCACTCTTGGCATTATGGCGATACGATGCCGTAACAAAAACTGGCCTGGTACGCGATATTGGTAATTGTGGTGCAGTATGGACAAAAGAGTTGGCAGCAGCTGTATCCGAATCGTCGACTGGTCGTCGAACCTTTGAAGCTGTAATGCGCCGGCGTGTTACGTGGTCGTCATCGTTCTCCTTCGTTTCGTTGTTTATCGTTGCCAAAATCGCATCCGCTACATCCTTGGAAACTTCGAGCATTCGTCGAACTGCGCGAGTCCGTTCGATCGAATCGTCCTCGCGTTCGATCTGGGTGGGATCTTTTGGCGCAATGTTATCGCTGTAGTCGCGCTCGTCGGTCATATTGAGCACATAAGAACTATTATACTCTGATTTAACTGCTCTTACCAAGTTCGACAGTAATCATCGGCCGGACGAGAAGCCACAATAGCGTGTGCGAACAGTGATGAATCGTACAATTCGTGACAATAGTAGCGCAGGACTTGAATGTGACACCGTTTGTAAATTCGCGCATATTTCAACATCTTCACAACTTGGCCCCGGGAACCTTTCCGCGCGTGCTCGAGAAAGGCGTCGCATCAGCATTCGGAGTACAAGGCAAATCTCCGGTAATTGACGCGTTCGAGTACATTTACACCGCTTCTCGCGACATGCTCTATTGTCACGACAAAAGATTACCGAAGGTACTTCGTGATTTGTACAAAGCTTTTCTATTTTCCAAGAATGCACAAATTTGTCGAGATATGAGCGTAGTGCTAAATTTGGTTCACCGTTCGGCTAGTCGTCTGTTATTTTGGAAAGACGCGATCGCTCTGACTACGGGCATGATCGCGGCTCAAGTCTTTCAATGCATTCCGTTGGATCGAGTGATACGTTCGGTCGACATAACGATCGACGACGTTTTCAATGATGTTGCTTACCAATTGAACGGTAGTGATATTAGCATGATAACACGCAACGGTGAATCTACGTACGAAAATCCGTATATTCGAATGCTTCGCACGACGATAATAATGATTGTGCGCGAGTACGTGGGGCACGGAGATCGTGAGTTATTCAGTTATAAACCAACGTACGATGACACTGATAGCCATCTTCTGAATCTATACGCAAGTTCGGTAACAATCACACACACTGTGCCCGATAACATGACTGATAAGTTCAATGACACCGTGCTCGATAACATGACTGATAAGTTTAATGACACCGTGCCCTATGACATGACTGATAAGTTCAATGATACAACGTACAAATTTGATGATAGCATGATGCGCAGATCTGGTGACAATACGGCTCACCAGTCTGAAGAACGTAAAAGTGAGAACGAAAGAACGAAAGGTGACAATGTTGATACCGCCGAATATACGAGGCAATTTTGAAGAATACAATGAACGAAGTGAAGGTGATGCATATCATTTCGCGAACGACAATACATTGCTGGACCATGTCGAACGCCATGTCGAACGCCAGAGCGAGCAAGACGACATACGACGTACAACAAGTGAGGACAGTAATAGCAGCAATTCGAGTGTATGGGATCAGGAGATGCTATTGACGCGGAAAAACGAGACGAGTTCTACAAAATCCTTGCGATCGACGTCGATCACCGATGACGAAATGGAAGAAGAAGTTGCATCGAACGAAATACAGCGAATAGTTTGGCCAACTTTGCCACCTATAGCATCAGTGCTAGACGGTGAAAATGCTGTTTCACCATGGTCGTATATAACGAGTGTCACGAAAAGGAGCCATGGTCACATAACGAGCAAGCCAAACGAGATAACCAAGAAAACAACAAAATGTACGACGAAGTTCAGGAAAAAGAGACGGAAAAGGAAAACGAACAATCATTACCTAGCAACGAATTGATTGAAGAGAGTACAATCGTCAACGACGACGTGAACGATCGAAACCGAACAAAGGCAACAAACGTCGTAAGCGTCAATACCGCGAATCTCAGTAAGCTGCGAAGAGTAGAGTGATGCGAAAAATGTACACACAGTACACCGAATAAAAAAGTAATGGCTACGAGAGCTCTTCGCAAATTTGTACATGATATAACCGCCGCATTTTTGACTGGGCGAGCATTTACTGGCGCAATAGCTCGTTGGCAAGCAACTATCGCGACTTTGGCCAAAGACGCTCGAAACTTGGCGTCCAAGTTTTCGTCACTCAAGATTACTCGCGAGCAATGGATCTGAATTGGTTATGCTGGGCAAGGTTGAGAGTCGTATGTTCATTACAATGCTACGTACCGCTCGCTCGGTTCAGGCTTTCGAAGACGCGGCTGACACGGTGCT
>NW_020230013.1:55000-57500 GCF_003227715.2 Harpegnathos saltator
CGGCGGGAGTAACTATGACTCTCTTAAGGCGAGTCAGTGGGGCATCGGGCTGGATGCTGGTCTCACGAGCTGAGGATCCGGGTTCGATCCCGACCGATCTCAAAATCGGTGGGTGATTTTTCCGGGGAATCGGTGAGTGGGTCTGGTGGAAGGCTTGATGCTCTACAGGGTGGCGTATCCTCGAGTCTTTCGGGGTACGTCATCAAGTCGAACTCACCCCCTAATGGGGGACTCGCCCCCTGTTTCAGGGAAAGAGTGAGTCTCGGCGCTTCCGGGCCCCTGGGGTTGCCAGCCCCTTCGGCTCGTATAGGTTGGCCCTGCAAATACAAGAAACCAAGCCTCGGATGAAAGCAGGGGGTCCTCTGGCCCCCTTGCACCAGCCCCCCCCTCAGCTCCGAGACCGGCCAGCTTCAGGTGCGAATTCCCCGGATGTGGAAGAAGTTTTTCAAGCGTACGCGGCAAAGGAGTGCATGAACAACGAGCACATAAGGATTGGTACGACGCAAAACTACAAACCAACAGAGAAAAGGAGAGATGGACGAAAGAAGAAGCGGCGATGTTGGCAAGACAGGAAGCAACATTAATGGTTACCAACCAACCAAAATTCATGAATCAAGAGCTCCGAAGATACTTCCCGCAAAGGTCGGTGGAAGCCATCAAAGGAAGGCGTAGACGCCAAGACCATAAAGATATGGTGGCAACATTTATAGCGGAAATTACAAACATTGAACATGCCGAACCACCGCAACCTGACGTCGTACCAAGAAATGACATCCTACTGGAATATCTGGAATCATTACCGGCACCAAGAACACAAGAATTTCAAGCTAAGAATCTCTGGAAAATAATAACGGAAGCTCGCTCCACCGGTAAATCTGGAACACTACAAAAACTTGGCCTGTATCTCAAACAGGTATTTCCATCTGTCGCTGAGCAAAACAGGATTGCCCCAAGAAAGCCAATACCCCCACCAAAGAACAATAGGGACCTAAGAAGACAACGCTATGCTGTTACCCAGGCCTTGTGGAAGAAAGACAGACAGCGCTGCATCTCCAATATCTTGAGCGGACTAGAGGGAGTTTCACAACCCCCAAGAAACGTAATGGAGCCATTCTGGAGCCAATTAATGAATTCAAAATGCGAGAACTCTCCGGAACCATCAAAAATAAACATAATTGAGGACATCTGGCTACCCATTACGAACAATGATCTCAAGTGGGGACGAGTATCACGATCATCAGCGGCAGGGCCGGATGGTGTATCACCACGCTTATATCGGTCAATACCCTCGTCTGTAATCATAGGAATATACAATCTGCTGATGTGGTGTGGGCAGCTTCCACAAGGTCTATTGGAATCAAGAACGATCTTCCTACCCAAGAAGGCCAACGCCTCCGAACCAGGAGACTTTCGACCAATAACCATCCCATCGGTAATCGTAAGAGGCTTTCATAAAATCTTGGCTAAAAGAATGGAGATTATGCTAAACATAGATACAAGACAGAGGGCCTTCAGAAGCATGGATGGATGTGCAGATAACACATTCCTCCTTGATATACTACTCAGATACCATAGGAGAAAATTTCGGTCCGTCTATGTGGCATCTCTAGACGTTAGCAAGGCCTTTGATTCAATCTCCCATCCGGCCATCATGGCAACACTGGAATCAGTGGGAGTGCCGAAGCAAATGGTGGAGTACCTAGCGAGTGTCTACAATAGGTCAACTACGAGACTCTATGGAGACGGTTGGATCTCCAGACCTATCCAACCACAGAGAGGGGTCCGCCAGGGTGATCCACTGTCGCCAGTGATATTTAACGCCGTCACACATAGGCTATTGCAAGGGCTTCCACAGGAGATCGGGGCCATGGTGGGGGATGTAAGGATGTCTGCAGCAGCCTTTGCAGATGACTTGCTCCTATTCGGATCAACCCCGGCCGGTCTGCAGCGCCTAATAGATGCAGCATCTAAATATCTCTCCACGTGTGGAATGAAGATCAATATAACAAAAAGCCACACTATCGCCATTATAGCAAATCCACATGTAAAGAAAACCGCAGTAGACAATAAGAGGGTGTTTAGATGCGATAACCAGCCACTACCAGCACTAAGCCGAACAAGTAAATGGCGTTATCTAGGAGTAATGTTTACTCCAGAAGGAAGATCGCTGGCCCAACCGATGGAGATCCTGCAACCATGCATAGAGGCGCTATCCAGGGCACCACTTAAGCCCCAACAAAGACTCTATGCACTGAGATCCACAATAATCCCAAAATTATATCACCAAATGGCATTAGGATCGGTTACCATAGGTCTTCTTCATAAAATAGATAAGATCCTGCGTACATCAGTTAGGAAATGGCTGGCTCTCCCGCACGATATACCAACAGCCTACTTCCACGCCACAGTGAAAGATGGCGGATTGGGCATTCCCTCTATGCGCTGGACGGCACCACTGCTACGGCGAGGACGCATTCTGGCGGCCCAAAAAGACATTGAC
>NW_020230013.1:62500-68435 GCF_003227715.2 Harpegnathos saltator
CGCGCGGTCGCCGCACCGGGTCGCGGATCGGACCGCCGCACGTGCCGCTCGGTCGGACGACGCTCGACCGAACCTCCGCCCGCTTGACGGGTTCGGTCGTCGGGTCTGGCACGTCCCGGAGGTACCGCCGACCGAAGCAACACGCCGCGTTTGGACTTGGCCGCTGGCGCGCATCCGAGCCGTCGGAGGTTCCAACCGCGACGTTCTCGCCGCGCGGTCGCCGCACCGGGTCGCGGATCGGACCGCCGCACGTGCCGCTCGGTCGGACGACGCTCGACCGAACCTTCGCCTGCCTGACGGGTCCGGTCGTCGGGCTGGCACGTCCCGGAGGTACCGCCGACCGAAGCAACACGCCGCGTTTGGACTTGGCCGCTGGCGCGCATCCGAGCCGTCGGAGGTTCCAACCGCGACGTTCTCGCCGCGCGGTCGCCGCACCGGGTCGCGGATCGGACCGCCGCACGTGCCGCTCGGTCGGACGACGCTCGACCGAACCTTCGCCTGCCTGACGGGTCCGGTCGTCGGGGCTGGCACGTCCGGAGGTACCGCCGACCGAAGCAACACGCCGCGTTTGGACTTGGCCGCTGGCGCGCATCCGAGCCGTCGGAGGTTCCAACCGCGACGTTCTCGCCGCGCGGTCGCCGCACCGGGTCGCGGATCGGACCGCCGCACGTGCCGCTCGGTCGGACGACGCTCGACCGAACCTTCGCCTGCCTGACGGGTCCGGTCGTCGGGGCTGGCACGTCCCGGAGGTACCGCCGACCGAAGCAACACGCCGCGTTTGGACTTGGCCGCTGGCGCGCATCCGAGCCGTCGGAGGTTCCAACCGCGACGTTCTCGCCGCGCGGTCGCCGCACCGGGTCGCGGATCGGACCGCCGCACGTGCCGCTCGGTCGGACGACGCTCGACCGAACCTTCGCCTGCCTGACGGGTCCGGTCGTCGGGGCTGGCACGTCCCGGAGGTACCGCCGACCGAAGCAACACGCCGCGTTTGGACTTGGCCGCTGGCGCGCATCCGAGCCGTCGGAGGTTCCAACCGCGACGTTCTCGCCGCGCGGTCGCCGCACCGGGTCGCGGATCGGACCGCCGCACGTGCCGCTCGGTCGGACGACGCTCGACCGAACCTTCGCCTGCCTGACGGGTCCGGTCGTCGGGGCTGGCACGTCCCGGAGGTACCGCCGACCGAAGCAACACGCCGCGTTTGGACTTGGCCGCTGGCGCGCATCCGAGCCGTCGGAGGTTCCAACCGCGACGTTCTCGCCGCGCGGTCGCCGCACCGGGTCGCGGATCGGACCGCCGCACGTGCCGCTCGGTCGGACGACGCTCGACCGAACCTTCGCCTGCCTGACGGGTCCGGTCGTCGGGGCTGGCACGTCCCGGAGGTACCGCCGACCGAAGCAACACGCCGCGTTTGGACTTGGCCGCTGGCGCGCATCCGAGCCGTCGGAGGTTCCAACCGCGACGTTCTCGCCGCGCGGTCGCCGCACCGGGTCGCGGATCGGACCGCCGCACGTGCCGCTCGGTCGGACGACGCTCGACCGAACCTTCGCCTGCCTGACGGGTCCGGTCGTCGGGGCTGGCACGTCCCGGAGGTACCGCCGACCGAAGCAACACGCCGCGTTTGGACTTGGCCGCTGGCGCGCATCCGAGCCGTCGGAGGTTCCAACCGCGACGTTCTCGCCGCGCGGTCGCCGCACCGGGTCGCGGATCGGACCGCCGCACGTGCCGCTCGGTCGGACGACGCTCGACCGAACCTCCGCCCGCTGACGGGTTCGGTCGTCGGGTCTGGCACGTCCCGGAGGTACCGCCGACCGAAGCAACACGCCGCGTTTGGACTTGGCCGCTGGCGCGCATCCGAGCCGTCGGAGGTTCCAACCGCGACGTTCTCGCCGCGCGGTCGCCGCACCGGGTCGCGGATCGGACCGCCGCACGTGCCGCTCGGTCGGACGACGCTCGACCGAACCTTCGCCTGCCTGACGGGTCCGGTCGTCGGGGCTGGCACGTCCCGGAGGTACCGCCGACCGAAGCAACACGCCGCGTTTGGACTTGGCCGCTGGCGCGCATCCGAGCCGTCGGAGGTTCCAACCGCGACGTTCTCGCCGCGCGGTCGCCGCACCGGGTCGCGGATCGGACCGCCGCACGTGCCGCTCGGTCGGACGACGCTCGACCGAACCTTCGCCTGCCTGACGGGTCCGGTCGTCGGGGCTGGCACGTCCCGGAGGTACCGCCGACCGAAGCAACACGCCGCGTTTGGACTTGGCCGCTGGCGCGCATCCGAGCCGTCGGAGGTTCCAACCGCGACGTTCTCGCCGCGCGGTCGCCGCACCGGGTCGCGGATCGGACCGCCGCACGTGCCGCTCGGTCGGACGACGCTCGACCGAACCTTCGCCTGCCTGACGGGTCCGGTCGTCGGGGCTGGCACGTCCCGGAGGTACCGCCGACCGAAGCAACACGCCGCGTTTGGACTTGGCCGCTGGCGCGCATCCGAGCCGTCGGAGGTTCCAACCGCGACGTTCTCGCCGCGCGGTCGCCGCACCGGGTCGCGGATCGGACCGCCGCACGTGCCGCTCGGTCGGACGACGCTCGACCGAACCTTCGCCTGCCTGACGGGTCCGGTCGTCGGGGCTGGCACGTCCCGGAGGTACCGCCGACCGAAGCAACACGCCGCGTTTGGACTTGGCCGCTGGCGCGCATCCGAGCCGTCGGAGGTTCCAACCGCGACGTTCTCGCCGCGCGGTCGCCGCACCGGGTCGCGGATCGGACCGCCGCACGTGCCGCTCGGTCGGACGACGCTCGACCGAACCTTCGCCTGCCTGACGGGTCCGGTCGTCGGGGCTGGCACGTCCCGGAGGTACCGCCGACCGAAGCAACACGCCGCGTTTGGACTTGGCCGCTGGCGCGCATCCGAGCCGTCGGAGGTTCCAACCGCGACGTTCTCGCCGCGCGGTCGCCGCACCGGGTCGCGGATCGGACCGCCGCACGTGCCGCTCGGTCGGACGACGCTCGACCGAACCTTCGCCTGCCTGACGGGTCCGGTCGTCGGGGCTGGCACGTCCCGGAGGTACCGCCGACCGAAGCAACACGCCGCGTTTGGACTTGGCCGCTGGCGCGCATCCGAGCCGTCGGAGGTTCCAACCGCGACGTTCTCGCCGCGCGGTCGCCGCACCGGGTCGCGGATCGGACCGCCGCACGTGCCGCTCGGTCGGACGACGCTCGACCGAACCTTCGCCTGCCTGACGGGTCCGGTCGTCGGGGCTGGCACGTCCCGGAGGTACCGCCGACCGAAGCAACACGCCGCGTTTGGACTTGGCCGCTGGCGCGCATCCGAGCCGTCGGAGGTTCCAACCGCGACGTTCTCGCCGCGCGGTCGCCGCACCGGGTCGCGGATCGGACCGCCGCACGTGCCGCTCGGTCGGACGACGCTCGACCGAACCTTCGCCTGCCTGACGGGTCCGGTCGTCGGGGCTGGCACGTCCCGGAGGTACCGCCGACCGAAGCAACACGCCGCGTTTGGACTTGGCCGCTGGCGCGCATCCGAGCCGTCGGAGGTTCCAACCGCGACGTTCTCGCCGCGCGGTCGCCGCACCGGGTCGCGGATCGGACCGCCGCACGTGCCGCTCGGTCGGACGACGCTCGACCGAACCTTCGCCTGCCTGACGGGTTCGGTCGTCGGGGCTGGCACGTCCCGGAGGTACCGCCGACCGAAGCAACACGCCGCGTTTGGACTTGGCCGCTGGCGCGCATCCGAGCCGTCGGAGGTTCCAACCGCGACGTTCTCGCCGCGCGGTCGCCGCACCGGGTCGCGGATCGGACCGCCGCACGTGCCGCTCGGTCGGACGACGCTCGACCGAACCTTCGCCTGCCTGACGGGTCCGGTCGTCGGGGCTGGCACGTCCCGGAGGTACCGCCGACCGAAGCAACACGCCGCGTTTGGACTTGGCCGCTGGCGCGCATCCGAGCCGTCGGAGGTTCCAACCGCGACGTTCTCGCCGCGCGGTCGCCGCACCGGGTCGCGGATCGGACCGCCGCACGTGCCGCTCGGTCGGACGACGCTCGACCGAACCTTCGCCTGCCTGACGGGTCCGGTCGTCGGGGCTGGCACGTCCCGGAGGTACCGCCGACCGAAGCAACACGCCGCGTTTGGACTTGGCCGCTGGCGCGCATCCGAGCCGTCGGAGGTTCCAACCGCGACGTTCTCGCCGCGCGGTCGCCGCACCGGGTCGCGGATCGGACCGCCGCACGTGCCGCTCGGTCGGACGACGCTCGACCGAACCTTCGCCTGCCTGACGGGTCCGGTCGTCGGGGCTGGCACGTCCCGGAGGTACCGCCGACCGAAGCAACACGCCGCGTTTGGACTTGGCCGCTGGCGCGCATCCGAGCCGTCGGAGGTTCCAACCGCGACGTTCTCGCCGCGCGGTCGCCGCACCGGGTCGCGGATCGGACCGCCGCACGTGCCGCTCGGTCGGACGACGCTCGACCGAACCTTCGCCTGCCTGACGGGTCCGGTCGTCGGGGCTGGCACGTCCCGGAGGTACCGCCGACCGAAGCAACACGCCGCGTTTGGACTTGGCCGCTGGCGCGCATCCGAGCCGTCGGAGGTTCCAACCGCGACGTTCTCGCCGCGCGGTCGCCGCACCGGGTCGCGGATCGGACCGCCGCACGTGCCGCTCGGTCGGACGACGCTCGACCGAACCTTCGCCTGCCTGACGGGTCCGGTCGTCGGGGCTGGCACGTCCCGGAGGTACCGCCGACCGAAGCAACACGCCGCGTTTGGACTTGGCCGCTGGCGCGCATCCGAGCCGTCGGAGGTTCCAACCGCGACGTTCTCGCCGCGCGGTCGCCGCACCGGGTCGCGGATCGGACCGCCGCACGTGCCGCTCGGTCGGACGACGCTCGACCGAACCTTCGCCTGCCTGACGGGTCCGGTCGTCGGGGCTGGCACGTCCCGGAGGTACCGCCGACCGAAGCAACACGCCGCGTTTGGACTTGGCCGCTGGCGCGCATCCGAGCCGTCGGAGGTTCCAACCGCGACGTTCTCGCCGCGCGGTCGCCGCACCGGGTCGCGGATCGGACCGCCGCACGTGCCGCTCGGTCGGACGACGCTCGACCGAACCTTCGCCTGCTGACGGGTCGGTCGTCGGGGCTGGCACGTCCCGGAGGTACCGCCGACCGAAGCAACACGCCGCGTTTGGACTTGGCCGCTGGCGCGCATCCGAGCCGTCGGAGGTTCCAACCGCGACGTTCTCGCCGCGCGGTCGCCGCACCGGGTCGCGGATCGGACCGCCGCACGTGCCGCTCGGTCGGACGACGCTCGACCGAACCTCCGCCCGCTGACGGGTTCGGTCGTCGGGTCTGGCACGTCCCGGAGGTACCGCCGACCGAAGCAACACGCCGCGTTTGGACTTGGCCGCTGGCGCGCATCCGAGCCGTCGGAGGTTCCAACCGCGACGTTCTCGGCCGCGCGGTCGCCGCACCGGGTCGCGGATCGGACCGCCGCACGTGCCGCTCGGTCGGACGACGCTCGACCGAACCTTCGCCTGCCTGACGGGTCCGGTCGTCGGGGCTGGCACGTCCCGGAGGTACCGCCGACCGAAGCAACACGCCGCGTTCGGACTAGCCGCTGGCGCACGCCGAGCCGTCGAGTTCGACCGCGACGTTCTCGCCTCACCGGTCGCTGCACCAGGTCGCGAATCGAATCTCCGTCCATACGGCGCGAACGACCGTCCTTCCACCGAACTTTTGGCTGGCGAAGGGGGGGGGTTGTCTGAGGTCGCTCGTCCCGGAGGTACCCAGACGTGATGGTAAGTCTTCCCTCACAAGTTGCCGAGAAATTTAATAAACGTAATTTTCTTTTGTTATTTCGCTGTTTGTTAGTGACATTTCGCTCAGATATTCGCTCGTGGTGTTGTTGTGTTCGTCGCCCAATGGTGTTTCGCCT
>NW_020230014.1:0-39984 GCF_003227715.2 Harpegnathos saltator
AACGAAGAAAAAAAAATCGTATGTGTATCGCATCATAAAGTACATAGTGTAGCTTATTATGTACGATGTTCCTACGATGAATCATTATCCGCATATCAGTGTCGTCGCGATCCGAATTGCATTTCGTGGTTCGTCGAGGAACTTAAACAATTGGCCATCGTATAAAAGTTTTTGTATAATGTACCCTATGAAATTTTATCACAAGAACAGTGTGCAGCATTTTATAGCAACGCACTGTCGTATATGTGAAAAATATTCGCGGTGGGGGATATACATTCCAGGGTCCTGCACATTCCAATTGTAATTTAAATTATACAGATTCCTATTATATTCCGATAGTCTTTCATAACTTATCAGATTACGACGCTCATTTTATTATCAAGGAAGTAGCCACCGCATTCGAAGGTCACGTCGATGTACTACCAATAACGAAAGAAAAATATATTTCATTTACCAAACATATTAAAGATACAACAAGTAAAACATCAGACTGGCGAAATCATATTAAATTGCGATTCATTGATTCGTACAAATTTCTCAGTACCAGTCTCGATAAATTAGCATCGTTTCTCACTGGAGACAAATTAAAAATTCTTCAATCCGAATTAAAAAACTTATCCAGCAAAGATTTTGATTTATTAACGCGAAAAGGTGTCTTTCCGTACGAATATGTGGATTGTAATGACAAGCTGCAGGATCAATGTTTGCCACCGCGCGAGTTATTCTACAGTTCGTTGACAGATGATATAGTATCTAAGCGCGATTACACGCACGCCGTAAATATATGGGAGCAGTTTTCTATTCAAACCTTAGATGAATATAGCGATTTGTACCTGAAGACTGATGTTTTGTTATTGGCTGATATTTTCGAAAATTTCCGCGATAGTTGTATCAAAAGTTACGGTCTAGATCCCGCGCATTATTATACACTGCCAGATTTCACGTGGGACACGATGTTAAAACATACAAAAATTAATTTTGAATTGTTCACAGATATTGATATGGTAATGTTTATCGAACGCGGTGGTATACGTGGTGGTCTGAGTCAGTGTTCCGGTAGATATGCAAAAGCCAATAACCAATACATGCAGTCTTACGACCCATCGAAGCCATCCTCATACCTCATGTACTTTGATATAAATAATTTGTATGGTTGGGCAATGTGTCAACCGTTACCATACGCTGAATTTAAGTGGGTTGATGATACGTCGAATTTTGATGTATCATCAATCCCACTAGATTCGCTCACAGGTTATATTTTCAAGGTTGATTTGGAGTATCCCCAACACCTACATGATGCACACGTAGATCTACCATTCTGTCCGACGCGAACGAAGCCCCAGAACAAAAGCCAAGAAAAACTCCTTGCGACTTTATATAATAAGCAGCGTTATGTTATTCAATATTGCAACCTGCAGCAATGCACACGCCATGGTCTTCGTATCGGAAAGATTCATCGCATACTCCAATTCACGCAATCTCCATGGCTACGCAACTACATAGAATTAAATACGCAGTTTCGAACGTATGCAACAAACGATTTTGAGAAAAATTTATACACATTGATGAACAACGCGGTATTCGGCAAAACAATGGAAAATGTTCGCAATCACGTCGATAAAACTTTTGACAAAATGGGATGGATGATACAGTGCAGAAGCAATGGTCGCAATGTCAAATTTTCATAGCCAGAGCATCTTTTCAGAAAATTTAATTGCCGTTGAATTGCGAAAACTCGAAGTGAAGTTCAACAAGTCGATCTATGCAGGTATGTGTATTCTCGACATATCTAAGACCTGCTTGTATGAATTTCACCATGAGTACATGTCACCTCTGTATCGCGAGAAATGTAAAGTACTGTATACGGACATAGATAGTTTAATTTACCATATAATGTCCGACGATGTGTATGAGCTTATGAAACGTGACATTGCTAGGTTTGATACGAGCGATTATTCTCAAAATAACATATACAGTATGCCGCTTAAGAACAAAAAAATTCCAGGGCTTATGAAAGATGAAAATAACGGAGCTATAATGACAGAATTCGTCGAGCTCAGAGCAAAAATGTATGTGCTGAAAGTAGAAGGTAAAAAGGATAATAAAAGGGCGAAGGGTGTTAAGAGGAATATTATAGCGCGAACAATCAATTTTAACGATTACACGTATTGTTTGAGAGAGGAAATTGAAACGAGTCAGCGTCAATCGTACATAAGATCCAAGTTGCATGAGGTATACACAATATTCGAAACGAAAACTGCTCTCAGTCCATACGATGATAAGCGATATATTGTGACTCGATAAATACATTACCATAGGAACATTATAGTATACCATTATAACGTTTATTTGTTTTATTGGCTATTTTACAATTAAGTATGTCATCAAATGTTCTAATAAAACTGTATTCATTTTTTTTTACAATACATTATCTTTTTGTATCCATGAATTATGCGAATTGTCGAATCCCAGCCTTTTTACATATACCTTGCCACCTTGCTTGCGTAACACCTTTTCTACTAAGTATACATCTGGATTGGTGATACTATGTAGTTCGTGTTCGTAGAAACCCCCAGCGACAGGTTTCCCGCGCGAGTCTGCGAGTAGGTAAGTTGCAGGATTAGTTGTCTACACTTTGACGATTTTAAACACTTCGGTTGTCCAATTCGATGTATAGCTTTTTCAAAGTTTTGAATGTTTGCTGACACGTACCGGATCACCCACTTTGAATTTCGCAGGTGCTGCAATCTTTATGTTGCTGTAGACTGTGTTTAAGAGCTTATTAGCAATCGCAGGTGTCACATCGATAGGACGCATGCCGATAGTTCAATGTTTTCGCGTGTTGTATTCAGCGACGAGGCGCGGTAACGAATCGATCCATTTGTAAGTTCCGTTGAACGTAAACATTTTCCACATGTCGTTCTTTAACGTGCGGTTGAATCGTTCCACAACAGATGCCTTTATTACTGAATAAGTCGAATAATGACACCGTGTTTCTTCACAAGACTCTGCAACTTTGTATTGTAAAACTCCTTTCCCTGATCAGTTTGCAAGTTCTTCGGACATCTTCCATCCGTTCGAATTATCTTTGCGAATGCCTTAGCTACCTCCTTTCCGCTTTTGCTCTTTAACGGCACGGCCCATGCATGCTTGCTCAGTACATCGATAATGGTGAGTATGTAGTGGTGGCCTCAATTGAATCGTGAGTAAGGACGCATTTCCACCACATCGGCCTGCCAAAGATCATCGTATCCACGTACAATGACGCGTCTACGAGGAAAATTTCGTCTCGCTGGGGCGTGTAATTCTTTCACTAGTTGTTGTTTGTCGGAATGTTTCTTCTCATCATTTTTCCTCGTTACTCGCCGAGTCATTTTCCCATCATGCGTGAGGCTTTGTCGCTCTGCACCGGCAGAAACAGCTAAAATAGTTTCGATGAATTGCTTTTCTTCTTTTTGTTAAATTTTGACAATTGCTTCTCCGTTGCAGCTCGTGATGATCCGTCTCCTGCTTATGTCGATACTATACGTCAATTTAACTGTAATATTTTACTTTTATATTTTCCGCGATTTCTTTATCTCTGAACCTGTCCAGTCTAAAATTCGTTCTATGTTCTCATGAATGCTATTTATGCTCTGTATGTTTTTCTTCCGGTAGTCTTCCAGCCAATCCTTCAATTTTTTAACATTCTCATCTACATATTGCTTCGTCTCAACGTTACTTTCATGCAGTGGAAGCTTTACAGCATTTATATTCTCATCAATATACTGCTTCTTCTCAACGTTACTCTCATGCAACAGAAGTTTTATAGACTTTGTACTCTCATCCACATAATATTTATGCGCAGCGTCATTGAAGGCTTCCGACTGCGGTACATTATGTATCGCATACATTTTTGCATCGAAACATTTGCCATCAAAGCCTTTACTATTAGCAGCTAGACAAAGGGCATTTTTATGTACGTATCGTTTGATTGCAACGTTGTTTAAATGATATCTCACACCTGCAACACATTCTTCCACGTATCGTTTAGTTGCAACATCATTGTCGGCTTCAGATTGCGCTATATGTTTTATCTTGCGCGACTTTGTGTCAAAAACTTTGGCAGGGTTTAAATAAAGAACATTTTCATGTATGTAATTTTCAACGTGTTCATTCCATTAATGCGCTCGATCAGTATTCGCACCATTGCTCTCCAAACTTATTCATCGACATTTCGGAGCAGGTTGTACCAACTGACAGACTCGTTTCAATGCCACGCTGCTTAATTTATAATGAGACCAGCTTCGTGGAGTACTTCGATAATCGATAAAATTTCGTGCTCGTGCGAGTTATTGCCAGCTTGGTGCGAAGCGTCAAGCAATCGCAGACGATCCACCAGCTCGTTTGGATCATCCCAATGCACGTAATCTATATTGCTGTCATTTAAGGTCATCATAGTTTGCGATGCGTATAAACCTTTTCCTCCCACATTATTGCTCGACGTATCTGATACTAGGGGCGCGATTATATGTTTATATTTGTGCCCCTTGTTACCGAGTATAGGATTTTGCGGGAGGTACCCACGTCTGTGAGTATTTGTCGCCAATAGTATATTTATGTATTTTTACATATCAGCTTCGGTGTACACAGAATCGTTGAGGATTCATTTGAATATTAGTAAAGACCGGGTGTTCCAATATATCCTGTTTCGCCTATGATTATATTATCGTCTCTGTCCACATCGATACGTTTATCACCGAGCATCGCTCCATTGTTACTAAGACATACACCGTAAACATAATCTATGGTGTTATCTTTTCCACTTCTGTTTAGCACAGCTCCCTATATTTTTGACCCAACGGACCAAAATGATCATGTAAAATTTGTTGTCCTTTGTACGTTCGCAACTGACGCCTAACGGATGTCACTACCGGTTCATCGGGGGTTTCGGAAACATTCTCATCATCATCATCATCAGTGAGTAGATTGTCGATCGGTGAAGGTTCATGTGACATTCCATGTAGTTCTTCATATTGTAGAGCTCCCGTCGATGTAGGAACTATCAGAAGATCGTTTAATAGTTTCCGTTTCGGTGTAGTCAATGCGACTGATGAAAGTTTTGCCTTACGCTTTATCTTCTTTTCGGGTTTTAATATTACACTCTTTGTTTCTTCACTTGTACTCATTGATAGTGGTTCAGTTTTAACATCTACGTTACTTTCTACATTAGCGCTGCTTTCCGCGATTTGCTTGAGAGGTTCAATAATAGGTTTAAAGTGTCTCTCCAATGCAGCATTTTCCACCATTCAACCGGTTTTCAAAGCGCGATATTTCTTGCGGATCGATGCGCTCGTTTTCGCAATCTCTTCCTTTCTCTTCCTTTCGCAATTTCTACCTTTTCACGATCCATGATCTTCACGCTACTATTCATCATTGATATGTTTGTCTTGTGGATGTTGAAGATGGTACCACGTTGAGGTTACAATGACGATTGTGCATCTCACAGCACAGCAAAGTCGTTAAATCCTCTCCTGTATCGTCCGTCGGTCATTGAGCTGTCCTTATCAATCACTGTGAAACCATATTTATCCTCCCAACATTTGCAACACAATGCACTGAAATCCTCATATGACATGTCAGTGTTCACATGATCGTTGTATACATGTTTCAAGTTGGTACCATGCTGTTTAAAGAGAATCAGAAACTTTGCATTGTCCCGTATAAGATGCTTGGGTATTTTTGCGGACGTCTGACAGAGATAGAAACAGTCAACGTTCGAATGACGACCCATTGCAAAGTATTCTCTTATCGTATCTTGTTTGTCACATGCAACGTCATCAAAGATAAAAATGGAATTTTTAGGCGCTTCGGTCGTTGGAATCACATCGCTGTTATTGGGGAATGTAAAGTATCCAATTTCATCTATCGATTTCAGCAGATTTTCCAAGTAGCGATATTTAGGTTGTTGCAACGATTTCGAGTACACGTACATGTTCTCGAAACGTAGACCGTGCGGACTTTCCAACAAGCTGATGAGAACGTTCGTCTTGCCGCAATTCGAGAGATTGCATATGATGCCGCATATGGTGTTCGGAAATATGTTTCCATGCCTGCGCGCCTCTTGCTCAAGCATTGATTCCGTTCTATTGTCGAAATTTGTCACGCATATCGACGTCGGTTCCTTCACGAACCACATGTTTCCCCGTGAGTCGCAAAATTGATTTCGTTAACGGATCGTTGCTATTTAATTTAAATGTGATGCTCATTTAACTATATATATATAAGCGCGTCGATCTTGGAAACATGCAGTTTAGAAAATGTTGCTCCTGTTGACAGATACTCATGATATTCGAGAGCTAACCTCCGAATAACTGAAATATATACCGAAGATTGTTCTGTTACGCGAATTTGCAACGTATATTGACAATTTGCAGGATAGACTCCCGGAACATTTAAGAGTCAATCTAGAGGTTCAGCAGTATCGTCGATGTTTGGAACATTACAATCGTCCGTGGCAGCAAACGCATATCGACGGTCCAGCACCGCTGATCAGGGACTGTAGTGAATGTCGTCGACAAAAGTCAAAGTCGGCAGTCAAAATCGCGCGATAAATGCGCTTCCTATCGAACTACACATTCCCAGATATCAATTTTGTGGTCCTGGAACTCGCTTGGTAAAACGATTGGCCAGAGGTGACCAAGGCATTAATTCATTTGATGCAGCGTGTCGTGAGCACGATATAGCCTATTCGCGTAGCAACAATCTCACCGATCGGCACGCGGCGGATGAAATTCTCGCTGCGGAAACGCATAACTTCGAAAGAATCAACTCTAGGCGAGAAAGATGCTGCAGCAGTCGTTTGGGCTGCTATGAAAGCCAAAACGAAAATCGGCATGGGCATGGGCATGAAGAAAAAGAAGTCGTCCAAGAAAGAAATCCGAAAACGAGCACTTCCAGTAGCAAAACGGGGTGGTATTTTACCAGTTCTACCATTACTGGGAGTTGTCGGTTTACTAGTCGGTGGAGCGGCGGGTGTCGCAAAAGCGGTGAATGATGGCAAAGCCGCGCAACGCCAGCTGGAAGAATTAAAACGTCATCATTGCGCAATGGAAGGTTGCGCTATGAAAGGTCGCGGAATTTATCTTGCTCGGTACAAGCGCGGGAAAAGCGCTGCAGAAAAAAAACGTCAAAGAGACGTTAAAATTACCTACGAGTGCAATAACTAATGTATAGTTGGAAAGACTAGCGAGGCGTGTTCATATATCTTTCTTTCGAGGTGTTTTCATGCGTGACGCGTTACCGATAGATGGAGTACGTCAAAACGAGAGCGGTATTGTAAATTTAGATGACACAGAGGGACTAGGTACGCACTGGGTGGCGTATGCGAAAAGAGGAAATCGCGCAGTATATTTTGACAATTTTGGTAATCTTCGACCACCCAAGGAATTGATTCGATACCTTGAGAGAGATGTAGTGAAAATTGTGTACAATCGCACATCATATCAACATTACAACCAGAGCATTTGCGGACAATTGTGCTTATAGTTTCTCCAAACGGTAGAGGATCAATTTAAATGATGATGATGACATTCCATTAACAGCAGTCAGTATTCGTTCGGCAGTTTACAAACACGTCGCTAACGCTTACGTTGACTGGCAACAGTAGCACCCTTACGGTGAGCTACTACTTTCCCGCTATAGATTTGAGCGATGGTGATTACGAGCTCGGTTTAACGGATTTCGAAGCATACAATACGATACCAAACGTAAATTCGTCGAATAATAAATTTTACTATGGTGCTAACGATGAAGAAATTACGATTCCTAAAGGATCGTATGAATTGCGCGCCATATACGAATATCTGAAACGTACAATTTCACATTCTCCAGAAGCAGTGCGTTCCAAAAATTATCCATATAGAGATGACGAAAATGAATATCCTATAATAATTCGTGCCAATAATAATACGATGAAGAGTGAAATAAAATGTAATTATTTGAATAAATTTTAACAAACCAAACAACATTGGCTCGCTTTTGGGATTCTCATCGAGTCGTATATTAGAACCGCACCGATGGTACGAATCGGACGCACCGATTGAGATTATCAACGTGAATATCATTCGTATAGAATGTAGCGTTGTCAGTGGTGAGTACAGTAACAGTATGCGTATACATACACATGAATTCTCGCTTAAAGTGCCACTAGGATATAAGATATCGGAAACACCGACACATGTCATTTACCTTCCAATCATCGCACGGAGCATTACAGATTTAACGGTGCATGTAGTTGATCAAGAAGGACAATCGCTCGATTTTCGAGGAGAAGAGATTACCATTAGATTGCACGTACGACGGCTACGATAATAAACGTAATCTATGAAATGCTTGTGGTAAATCAAGTGGTCAACAGGTGAAACAAGCTGGAAATATACTTTTTATGAGATTAACGTACAAAATCTCTCGTTCGAAAGAAACTCAGCGCGTTGAACGTTGAATTTTTGAAATCTCTGTGATTCATCGTACGAAACGATTGAGAAAGATGATTGACATTTTGAACATTAGAAGTGAACCGGTCTTGGACGAGCGCATCGTCAAGATTGAGACACATACGTACAATCCATACGCTAACACAACGTTTGGATATAGCGACGAGATACGAATACCCATACAGCAGCAGGATTTATACATATTGCCATGCGAGAGTTATCTCTATGTCGAGGGGAAGGTGACGAAACAAGTTGCAGTCGATGGTGCGACTGTAACGTTGGGATATAATTGCATCGCATTCATGTTTGATGAGATCCGTTATGAACTGGATGGTATGAAGATTGATCGTAACAGAAACGTGGGAATAACTTCAACGCTCAAAAACTATGTATCGATATCTTCAGACAAAAATGCCATCATGAAAAATGCCGCATGGGATACGACTGACACTATTTCGCCGGACGGGTACTTCAACTTTTGCGTAGCTACCGCTCAACGTTTTGCTAGGATTCTGTGAAGACTACAAACGTATAGTGATTAACGCGCGTCACGAATTGATTCTATTACGATCGCGCAGCGACAACAACAGTCTACTAGGATCTTCAGCGCTGGATCCTAAGATTGAGCTATTCAAGATACAATGGCGAATGCCTCACATAATCTTGAACGATATCAATAAACTTTCCATGCTGAAAACTTTGGAGGATGGACGATACCTGAGTATGAGTTTCCGCTCGTGGGATCTGTATGAATTTCCTCTACTGCAAAGCACGACCAAACACTTGTGGACCGTCAAAACTGCTACTAATTTGGAGAAACCTCGATACGTTATCTTTGCGCTGCAGACTGGCCGGAAGAATGTCATGTCGGAAAATATAACTCGTTTCGATGACTGCAAATTGATCAACGCGAAGCTCTATTTGAATTCAGAGTGTTATCCGTACGATGACATGAATTTGGACTTTACAAAAAATAAATATGCCGTACTTTACGATATGTATAGACGTGTTCGTAAATCGTGTTATGGATGCGACAGTGCTGAGGTATGGTTAGGAATTACCGACTTTCGGCGGCTAGGTCCTTTCATGGTTATCTATTGTTCGCGTCAAAATGAGTCCATCAAGAGTGCCATTGTCGATGTGCGGATAGAATTTGAGTATAAGGAGAATATACCGGCGTACTACCGCGTACTGTCTGATCCTGCATGTTCGTGTAGTTGAATACAGCCCGCTAACCGACATAATGCGCAAACTCAACTAACATCAGAAAGTATGTACAAGAAAAGAATAATACATGCAACAAAGTGCCATAAACATTTCTCTCCCGGACGTGTCGAAGAATATTTCACCATGGATGTGCCGACTTTTGTGGATCTACAAGGGTACATGGTTGAAAAGAGATTTATTGTAAAAGAAGCGGCGATACTGAAGAGTGGAACTATTCTTTTACACTACATCTTCACGAGTCCGATGCGATGGCATCTGCTCACAAGATCAGACAAATCGAGAGCCTACTGGTTAACGGCTAATCACCATGGATTACGATGGGAAGATGGAACCGTCAAATACTGCAGAGCTGAACATTTGATTACTACAGCTGTGGTGGGTGATATGTATGGCGAGCTTGAAGATGTCGCATCTCAACTTGTGTATGTAAAGGGACATGAGAAGCGGGAATGGTTGTTACACCTTCTGGATGACAATGTGAGAAGCAACGTGATCATTAGAACCGTGGACACCGATTATGATGACATGCCTTCTCTGCAAAAATTGAATAATACTTTTCGATGTAATAATCATATGAAAAATTGTGCCTTACAGAATGTACTAAACATTTTCAATTGGTGGTCTTGGAAAGAATTGTACGACGCTTAATAAAACATTATTTCAAATGTACAGATGTTTCTTCCAACACGCTTATCCCCTTTCACCTCTTAGGATTTTATATGATAATTGTGTTTCATAAGAATACAGTTCTTTATTTGCGGTATGATGATTATTAGACGTTCGATAGACGTTCGATAGACGTTTGATAGTAATCACGGGGTCCAGGTTCGATGGTAATCGCGGGACCCAGGTTCGACCCTACCTACATCCCGGCACGTTTCTCTCTCTGGATATGTGCGTGACGTCACGGTCGCCATCTTACCCGTAAACGTGACGTCTACTAGCAATAGGCGACGGTGGTCAAGGAGGTTGGAGCGTTCGGATAGCAACCGCGGGGCCCAGGTTTCGAGTCTACCTACATCCTGGCACGTTTTTCTTCGGACATGTGCGTGACGTCACAGCCGCCATCTGTTACCCGTAAACGTGACGTCTACTAGCAATAGGAAGCAGTGGTCTACGAGGTTCGAGTGTTCGATGGCAACTGCGGGTCTCAGGTTCGAGCCTACCTACATCCTAGCACGTTTTTCTCCGGACATATGCGTGACGTCACGGCCGCCCGCCATCTTGCCCATAGAATCAAACAATTCTGGGGAGGAGGGTGGGTATCAATAAAGAGTGGGTATCAATAGGGGGAGTACCAATAAATAAGGGGGGGAGTATTAATTATAATATTTCATTAAAAATGTCAGGTTCGAAAAGATTTCATTAAAAAGGTCAAGTTCAAAAAGATTTCATTAAAAAGGTAAGGTTCAAAAAGATTTCATTAAAAGGTCAAGTTCAAAAAAATTTCATTAAAAAAGATCCGGTTTTTGAAAATTAATTTTAAAAAGTGGGTTAGAACCCGCCTGTTTTACTACTAAGGCTGCATTGAAAACTTGCTGTTTTGTGTGTTTTTGAGCATTTATTTCAATAACAAAATGTGTGAATATATCAACCAAAGTATTTGTCCTCGAAAGTTATGACTTTTTCCCACTTTTCTGGCAAAAGTTGAATTCCGAGATGTAAGAACGATCTGCCTTTTGAGCCAATCCATTCAGCAACTCAACTTTCGACTTCTCCATAATTATGGAAATATGTATCTTCGAAAGCGTGTTGCATCGATCGGGACAGATGATAATTGCTTGGGGCCGGGTCTAAAGAATACGCTAAGTGCAGGAGAAGCTCCATCAGTGTTTGTTTCATAGTTATAGCAATATGGGGCCGACCGTTGTCATGGAGACGAATCACTTATTGGCGGTTTGATGCAATTGATAGTCATTTTTGCATCAAATTATCATCCAAACGTTCCAATTGTTGTCGATAACATTCAGCTGACTGTTTCGTTTCAACAGCTCGTAATACACGATATCCATCCTCCATATCTCACTAAATAGAATAGTATTGCTTTGTGACTGTGAATGCTTTGTTTTGATGACGTTGATGGTTGGCCAGGATCAACTCATGATTTCTTGCGTTTCGTGTTGTCGAAATAGATCCATTTTTCATCGCTGGTTACACCACAAGAAACTCTTCTTTTCATGCTTTGCAAGCAAAGAAATCGAAATGTTTAAACGATTAGCAATGGCGTTTTCGGTTAATTCATGTGGCAACCATTTCCATATTCTTTCTGGATCGTTCTCATGGCTTGTAAACGTCGTGAAATGGTTGATTTATCAACTTCGAGCTGTTGAGCCAATGCTTTTGAGTGCTTGAGCAAGATTTTCTTCCAATAGAACTTACAGTTGCTTATCTTCGAACTTTTTCGATTGATCTGACCGTTGTTTGTCGTGAATATCACAATCATTACTTTTGATTCGTCGAAACCAATCTTTACTGTTACTATTTCCGATGGAGCAGATTCATCCTAAGTTTTTGCAAGCAATCAATGAGCTTCAGCTATATTTCTTTTTAAATCAAAATAGCATAGAAATACACACCAGAAAAATAATTTATTGCGTTCCATTTTAACTCGGCTATAGAAAAGCACTTATATAAATAAAGGATGGTGTCTGATGATTGAATTTTAGTGCGAAATGTTCACATTTCAAAATGACATAAGAGACATCTGTCACTACCCATGCAGTATACGCAGCTAAAGTCATCTATATGCGAATACCCAGTAAATAAAGTATCATCGATGTTATAGCTGTTAGCTAAATCATATGATATGTTACGTAACTATTACTTTATTATATAACAAAGCAACTGTTATGTAACATACTATATAATTTAGCTGTCATTGTAACATCGATGATGCTTTGTGTTTACTAGTTAGCGACTTTTAATGCAACCTCTTAATAAAATTCCTTAATAGAATTAGTTTCTTAATTATAATTATTTTCTCTTCCATTTTTTCACTAGCATTAGTTAGTCTTTCATATTATTGCCGAGTATTTTCATATTATTTCAATGCTTTTGATTATAATTTTATGCATCTATATGCTTGCATCTACTCATACAGTAAGTGGAAATTAGATAATTTCGACGTAACTAAAAAGGGACTCTGTATAAATGCATTTAGTAACAATCGACAAAAGAAACCTAGTTGACGATTAAAATTTTTTGAAGATTAATCAAGTTCATGATTTTAACATATATTAACATATATTTAACATATATTAACATATATTTAACATATATTAAAATTAATACCTGTCGACTAGGTCTCCTTTTGTCGACTTCTGCTTTAATTATTTTTGAAAAGTTTATTATATGATATACAAGGGTTTGCTCAGAAGGTATTTGACCCATGGCATTATCTATATGCTTGGATCTATTATAGAAAGCGAGTCTTTTCCTTTTGGGAATTTTTATGAGCATCATCTCCAAGCGACGCAGCCTTGGATTCTTTCAATCGACACCAGTACGCGTGGTGTGGTATTTATCAGATCTGTGAGCGAAGCGACATCAGTCCATTCATCTCATCTTATCCAGAATTTTTTGACCACACATAATATAACGCAAGTCCGTTAACTTTTGTACAGTCCTGATGCAGCTCCGTGAAACTTCTACTTGTCCCCGAAGTTAAAATCGTCCTTGAAAGGAAAGAAATTTAGAAATGTAAAGAATAAAATTCGACGAGAAAGTTGCAAGCTATTCCAAAAACTAAATTAAAAAATTGCTTCAGAAAGTAGCAGCAACATTGGAAGAAGGTTGTGGCTTTTAGAAGAGAGTACTTTGAAGGGCATATAATCGCTCATATATAATTGATCCACAGTAGCTTTCTCTTTGTGTAAAATCGGACATTTTCCGAGTGGATCTCGTATATTGCGAAATGTACAATTACATTGAATAAACTATAATAAAAGAAATGTGACTTATATGAAAAAACAAAATAATTACCTTTTTACTAAAATAAAATCAGTTTATTTACTGGATATATATAAAAATATTTCATTGATCAATCAATAAGTAATCGTGCGTATAATCTTGCGACAGAATTTTAAAAGTCAGTTTTATGAAAATAGAATAAAAAGTGTTATTTGCAAGTGATAAAAAGTTATAAATAGTAAATATATTTTGTATTAAATAGAATTCTTTTTTATTTTCATTCAAACTTATTTGTAAAAAGCTATATGTGCAATTATTTATGAAATGATTGATATAAAAATTGGAGAATTGACATGTATGATCTTGTATATATTCGTATTATTTTATTCATTATATAATCAAAAAAATTTTTATTTTCAGCTTGTATATAATATATTGGAATATAGTGGTATTAATACACGACGAAGTAATCTATTTGATCGAGAAGCAGTTGCAAAAATAACTAAAAAGCTATTTAAAGGACTAAGTGGGGTGGATAACATATATACACAACATTGTCCTTTGATAAATGAAACGTTAGAGGATTTAATAAAAGGAAGATTAAGTACACATATATTTCCGTATCTTGGTAATATGATAATGTCACGAAGGTAAACTATTTACGTATTTAACAGACATTCATATTCATGCATTAACAAATATATTCACATTCGTACAACGCATGCGTGTGCACGCATATATTGCATTATATCTTAAAAGCTTTTAAATTATTTTGAATTATCTTAAATTAATATGTATCTTACATTTTAGGCCTCAGGATATTATAGTATTTATGATCGGAGGTACAACTTACGAAGAAAGTTTAGCAATTTATAATCTAAACAAGCAAAATCAAGGTATAAAAATTATTTTAGGTGGTACTACTATTCATAATTTTAAAAGTTTTGCAGAAGAAGTACATCATGCTACTACAGGAATTTTAATGCGATATAAAATTGGAAAAAATTAATAATGGTTTCAATATATTTCAAAATATTTATTTTCTTATATATTTTAAGTTTTTTTACATCATGTAACTTTTTTTTGTTATAAACAAATGGTAATATTTCATAAAGATTTTCAAATATAAATCGTTAATGAATATTATAGAAACATAATATTTTTTGTAATTAATAATTGTATTTTTTTTATTTCTATCATGAAAATTTGATACTTTTCCTTGTCGATTGTTTTATTCATCATCTTCATCATTTAATATATATTCTGCTGGCGTATCCAAGATTTCATCATCCTTTATAGGTACCTTTAACAAACATATTTTATATTAATTAACGTTAAAGCGAAATAAAAAACTTATAAATAATGTATTATATACAATATATTATGTATTTGCATATTATTTGAGATTTTTCTTTTTTAAATATAATATGACAAAATAATATATGTTATTTTATCACAAATTTAATAAGTTTATGTTTTAAAAATTGTTCGAGATATTAAAAGCTTTTCATCAATATACATTTACTTTACAAATGCGCACATATATACATGTTTAAATATACAGGGTGTCCAATTTTAAAGGACTCACTCAAATATCTCAGAAACACTGCGTTAAATCGAAAAATGTTTCAGACAAAAGTTGTTTGGCTTGAAACAGCACATAAGACAGCGATAGCATTTTGCTTATAGATGGCGTCACTTTCGAGATCACCGATAATCAATTATCTTAAATGGAAATCCCAATTTTTTATTATATCATCTTTTTCTACCAATTAATTTGAACAACTTTTGTCTGAAACATTTTTTTATTTGCTTATATTTTTTGAGATGTTTAAGGAAAACTTGGTAACTTTTTCAACAGTTAACTTACGATATCTCGTTAACTATTTATCGAAAGAAAAAATGGTATTAGACATTTTTACTTTATTTACTATCAAGAATATATTATTATAATAGTGCCCTAACTTTTGTTAACTTATCGACTTTTGGAAATTTCAAAATTATTAAATTAACAAAAGTTAGGGCACTATTAATATATTCTTGATATTAAATAAAGTAAGAAAGTCTAATACTATTTTTTTATCGACGAATAGTTAGCGAGATATCGTAAGATAAATGTTGGAAAAGTTACCAAGCTTTCCTTAAATATCTCAAAAAATATTAGACAAATAAAAAAATGTTTTAGACAAACGTTGTTCAAATTAACTAATAGAAAAAAACAGTGTAATAAAAAATAGGGGTTCCCATTTAAAAAGCGCAAATTGACCTTAAAATAACCTTGAAAATAGAGGTTAAGGTCAAAGTCAATGTCATCATAAGGTAGTTCACTTAAATCCCTACAACTTTTATTCAGATCATTTTCCTTGAAACTACAATACTGAAGAAGTTAGGGTGATCCGTTATTTTTGGGACACCCTATATATATATGTCTAAATATACATAACTTGTATAAAAATTAAATTATTAAACTGATATGTATATATGCTAATTCGTTTAAATTATATATATATATATATATTCTTTATTTAGAAACATCTCAAATATGTAACCGATTATATAAAATAAGTAAATGCTATTTATTACACATTGAAAAATGATATAGTAATATAATAATATAATAATATAATAGAAAGGAGACACAAGTTTTACAAATGGAAATAATAATATAAATTAATTAAAGATGACCAAAAAACTATATTATTATATATTATGAAAAAAATATTAGTTATATTTTGGAAATATAATAAAATGAAAGCTACAATGTTGCATAACGAAATGAAAAATTAACAGGAAATGTATTAATAATATTGTATAATATATTAATATCTTGTATTTATATTATTTATAGTTATTGCAGAAAAATCTTCATTTTTGTAAAAGTTGAAAATATCCTGAGTATTTCTAAATAATCAATATGAAATTTTTTAACAGGATGTAATCGGGATAATGTTTAAACGCGTAATTTTCGGTTCTATATAACTTACTTATTGATTTAGCACATCTTTTATTAACTATAAAATATACATGGTATCTCATAATTAATGTTGTAGATCTTGTGGAGACATAGAGTTAAGACAAACATAAAAGTCCCATACCATTTTGCGAAATTCGCAATAATTATCGAATTATTAACGACAGAAATCTGAGGAGTGGGAGCGCGCCGATGATTAGAGGAATGTTGCAGCCTCTCAGGCCACAGCACAGCTCAATCGACCTAGCAACTGTTGGCGGCGTGCGGCGAGACATAATAGGTGCGGCGAAATAAAACACGAATAGCGGCGCGTTGTGTTTCCCCTCGCCGCGCACTGGCAACAGTTGCTGGATCGATTGGGCCGCGCTCTTAACGAAATGCATTAGTTAGACACCCTCTATAAACCTATAATATATTAAATCTGTAATATACTAAAATAAAAATCTATAATCATTTTAACTCATGTAAGATTTAAATGTAAGTAATTTCATGCATATACAAATCTAATATCTTTAATTTATTTTTTCACATTTTGTGTACATTATATATCATGTACATTATTATTTGTAGCACATTAAAATTATTAGGTTGGAGCAAAAATTTTATCGTTTCTGTTTATGAAGATTTATTTTGAATAAAGTCATACAATTTTTATATCTGCTTGTGTGCACATGTGTGTATGTATGTGCGTGTACGCGCGCGCGCGCGCATGTATTTCTCAAGTTTTATTTATTGAATTTAATATAAAAATTATCCCCAATAAATAAATAAATCAATATTTTGATACTCTATGACTTTGCACTCGGCAACGACCTGTCCGAAATGACCAAAAAAATTAAAGCTCCTGATCCTTTTGCCGAGAACTCCGCGTTGATAGTAGAATTGTCAGCAGTAGGAATGAAAACCTTTTCCAAGATATTCACCGCATAGTAAGTGCGAATAGATTCTGTTGCGTTACAAATGATATAAAATAGACAAAGACGGACAGAACATTTGTGTTTGTCCCTATCTCATCACCGGATAGCGATCTTATTTCTCACGATTCATCTCTCATGTCCCTTTTCACGCGATGCCTTAGGACCCATATATGTACGTATATTATTGTCGTCTCTTTTGTATTATGCGACATGTAAGGCAATTCTATAGAAGCATAACGTAATGTAACATAATATAAGATATTACATTACGTTTTTCATTGTAATTTAATATCTCTGTGATATAATTATAAGACATTAAATTTACTCTATATATTTATTGACGATGTCATCATATGTAGACAGAGAATCTCTGTATGCAAAGAGGAAACAGAAAAACGTGTGCACAAATTCGAAATTGCATTGCTGGTCCTAAGTCATAAAATGTTTTTGCTGTTTCTCTAATTGTTCTTGCAGACTAGCGCGATGTGCGACGCGTGATATCCAATAAATCTTCTTCGCAAAATAGAATTGCTGGAAATATTGACATCGTCATTTTCTGGAAAAACTATAGGCATATTAGATATCACATATCAAATTGGTCTACGAAAGCCATAAGACATCATTCGAAAAGAGAGACAGATGAGAGATGAAGTATGAGATAAAATCATCGCTAACTGATGCCTACTGACACCATTATCAGCTGGCCAGTAGTGAGACAAGAATAGACAGAGATTCATTATCCATCTTAGTCTAACTTATCTTACCTGTGGACACACGGAAAAGAACTCAAGGATATAACATGTTATACAGGGTGTCCCATTTAACCTGACAAATCGTAATATCTGGAAAACTACATGTCGGATCAAAAAAAGTGGGTAATGAAATTTGTTCGTCTCGAAGGGGGACATCCAATGATATCAAACTTGACCTCCCACCCCACTCCTGGGAGGTGGGAGTGGGGGGCAACTTTGAAATCTTAAATGGGAACCTCCATTTTTTATTGCAGATTCGGATTCTACGCTACAAAATATGTAAGTTTCGTTCGAAACTTTTTCTTTTATTCGTGATAGATGGCGCTGTAATCGCAAAAAATTAGATTTTCTGCAATTCTCCAGAAATGATCATTGGATTGAAAAATAAAAAAATACCTGTTCAATATTTTTAAAAACATTTTTAAAAAACATAATAGTTATTCCCCCCAATCCCCTCGGGGTAGGGTGGGTGGTAACGTTCAAATCTCAAATGACAACCCACATTTTTCATTGCAGAATTAGATTTTACGTGAAGTTTTTATGGAAACAATTTTTTTCATTCGTGATAGATAGCGTTGAATTTTTCCGAGAAATTACTTTTAGCGTTACCCAGGAACAACGAGTACAGGAGGACGTAGTAGCTTTCTGTTCCCTTCAGGGTGCTTGTTTTAGGTGAGTCCCCTCGCCTCTCAGCATCGGGGTGATTTAACCTAAAACAAGCACTCCGATGGCGAGAGGCGAGGGAACTCACCTAAAACAAGCACCCCGATGGTGAGAAGCAAGAGGACTCACCTAAAACAAGCATCCCGAAGGGAACAGAAAGCTACTACGTCCTCGTCGTTGTTCCTGGGTAACGCTAAAAATAGTTTCTCGGAAAAATTCAACGCTATCTATCACGAATGAAAAAAATTATTTCCATAAAAACTTCACGTAAAATCTAATTCTGCAATAAAAAATGTGGGTTCTCATTTGAGATTTGAACGTTACCACCCACCCTACCCCGAGGGGATAGGGGGAATAACTGTTATGTTTTTTAAAAATATTTTTAAAAATATTGAACAGGTATTTTTTTATTCTTCAATCCAATGATCATTTCTGGAGAATTGCAGAAAATCTAATTTTTTGCGATTACAGCGCCATTTATCACGAATAAAAAAAAAGTTTCGGATGAAACTTACGTATTTTGTGGCGTAGAATCCGAATCTGCAATAAAAAATGGGGGTTCCCATTTAAGACTTTTAAGTTGCCCCCCACTCCCACCCCCCCAGGAGTGGAGTGGGAGGTCGAGTTTGATATCATTGGATGTCCCCCTTCGAGACGAACAAATTTCATTACCCACTTTTTTTGATCCGTAGTTTTCCAGATATTACGATTTGTCAGGTTAAATGGGACACCCTGTATATAGTATCTTTTGTTGCAAAACGCTAAACTAATAAAAGGCGTGGAAAAGTAACGTGTTGACAGTTTAATTTATTCTTGTGTGCCATTCTTTTATTATTCGCTTTAGTAGATTTTTTTAACATGTGATATATTTAGGAAACCTATAAAAAATTCCGAGTCCTCGGCTTTTCACGAAATACAATATATGGAAACATAATTTCTACTCGTTTGATCAGCTGTTAGATTACGCGTTTTCTTGCGTGAATAGCTCTCATTTTATGGCCTCTTTTACGGCTGTATTAACTGTTCAGGGAAAAGGAGAGGACTCGGAATTTTTTACAAGTGTGCTGAAGTCGAGTATTGAATCATTCTGACAAGGGAACCGCAAGAAGTGATCTCTCACCGATTTCAATGTATTTGAGCTCTATCGATAGGTTATGTCAACCTCATGAAACCTCATAAAGGCTTTTGTCTCGGAAACGTTTTGTTCGGGAGAGAGAGACAAAAACCGTTGAGGAGTAATAGATTTAAAAACGAAATGACTACTTTTCCCCGTCCTGACAAACGCAGGAAACATACTTTTTCTTTGAGTTTTCGATCTGCTGAATACGATGATGCTATTAGAATTTTACGGGAAATTTGTTTTTGAGATTGTGTTTATATTAGTGGCTTATCTACAATTTCCAAAAGTTGATTTGCCTATGTCAGTTAAAAACATTTGAATCAGTTTGAAAATGACTACTTAGGAGTTTTCGAGGTCACTGATTACAAATCTGTAGGCTAAATTTCTAATTCCAAAATTACGGATCCAATATGGCGGCAGCAAACACTTACTGTCTGTTTACACAGCCACACAAAGAAAAAAAAATTTTCTTGATCTGATGACTAGACCCATATACACAGTCTGTCCCAGATACGATGAGGTTCCATCAAAGTTCTTAGCGCAGCGATATCTATGAGTGAATGATGATAGGTGAATGTTCTACCCTTCATCTACTTAACCTCAAAATTTGAGTGAATTCGGTTGATATTTCACTGTGGTTTGACATTTTATGTAAAGTTACTTTATGTACGTCGGTCGAAAAAACAACTTTTAAATTTGGTAAAAGTGGTGCAGAAACGTACGAAACGCTAAAAAATGTGTACGGGGATGAATGCATGTCTCGTGCACAGATTTTCCGTTGGTTTGGCCGATTCCGTGACGGTCGTGAGGACCTTGCAGACGATGACCGAGCACCGCCGCCAAAAACCACTCGCAATGAAGAAAACATCGAGAAAGTCCAAGAAATTCTTCGAAGCGACCGCTGTGTGTCTGCTCAGATATTATCTGGGAGTTCTACAACGATTGTGGGCCAGAATTCGACGAGTTCGACCGGAATATCGAGAGCCAGGCAGTTGGTTTTTGTTGCACGATAATGCACCATCGCACAAAGCCATCGTGGTACGTGAATTCTTGACCAAAAAAGGCATCATTCTTATCGATCATCCACCGTATTCACCTGATTTGGCTCCGTGCGACTTCTGGCTATTTCCCAAACTGAAATTGGCGATGAAAGGAAATCGTTTCGATACCATCCCGGTCATCCAAAAGACTTCGACCGCCATACTAAAGGCCATTCCAGCCGATGAGTATAAAAAATGTTTCGAAAAATTTGTTGAACGTTTTGAGCGCTTGACTCAGAACGTATTGACTCAGAAGGAGACTATTTTGAATAAACAAGAATAAAAAATCAAAATAATAAACGCTTTGTATTTTTTTTAGACCAGTCTCATTGGATCTGGGACAGACTATGTATCTCTATGTATTTTGACCCGCTGAATCCGAATCCGCCATCAGAATTGGTCCATCGAATCAGAGTTTCTTATAAAACTCAAGAAATAGGACAAAATTCACAAAAACCCTTTTTTTCTCGGAGAATCTGCTATAACCCTGTTACTATTTACACAATAAACAATACAATACAAAAATAATAAATTCTCATGTATTTTGACTCGTTGAATCCAAATCCGTCATCAGAATTGGCCCAACACGACTCAGTTTTCCGTTAAATTAAAAAATATGTCAGAATCCACGGAAAACTCCTTTCTCTCTGAACATTCGGTTTATCCTAGTACCGAATGAGAATTAAGATGAAGATGGAGAAGAAGATAATAATGCCAGTAACGTCTCACAAAATGATTCTGATGAACGAGATGTATCTTCGAATCAAATGCAGAAGCTCTATCGAAGGAAGTTCTATCGAGAGACGTAGACGTAAGAAACAAGGATGTAATAAGATGAGCTTCGCTTTGAATTTTAAGGACGTGGAGGATTCAGTTCGTTCCTTTGATGAAAGCAGTGATTATTCAGTGGAGCGTTGGATTTCTGATTTCAAGGATGCAGCTACTTTATTTGGTTGGAATGACGTGCAAAAATTAATCTTTGCAAGAAAATTTATTAAAGGTGTAGCAGCTACGTTACTGCGAAGCGAAGGTGTGATTACAAGCTGGAAAAAACTGAAGGCTATATTAGCTGATGAATTTAGTACCAAAATTAGTAGTGTTGACTTGCATCAGATGCTGACTGCCAGAAAGAAGAAAAAAGAAGAGAAAGTTTTGGAATATTATGTTGCAATAAGGGAGCTTGCTTCTCGAGGCAATTTAGATAAAGAGTCGGTTCTGCAATACATTATTGACGGAATTACTGATGAGGAAACAAACAAGGCTACTTTGTACGGGGCAAAAGATTTTGTTGATTTAAAGGAGCGCTTACGTATCTACGAAAAAATGAAATCAGCCCAAAATAAGAAGTTCAACAAGAATAAAGAACTTGCCAAGAACCGGGAGAATTCGTCAAAGTAAACGAATAAAAGTACCAAGGAATCATCAGCTCGGACTTTGCATTACTACAACTGCGGGCACAAAGCCAGCAATTGTAGACATAAGAACCAGGAAAAGAAATGCTTCAGATGTAACAAGTTTGGATACAGGGCATCCGCGTGTAAGAGTACGTCAGGTAACAATACCTCAGATAATATTCCTAAAGACGCAGCAACAATGATGAATATTGAGTCAAGTGGTATAGTAAATAGTATATGTAAATAAATTCTAATTGATAATATCAGAATTAGCGCATTAATAGACACCGGTAGTCAATTGTGTTTATTGCGTGAAGATGTTTGTGTAAAATTGAGTCAGAGAACACTTCTTAAGTTGTGTACTATCATAACTGGAATTGCACAGAGTGAAGTAAAGACTTTAGGTTGTTTACAAACTGTAATCTCTGTTGACAATGATGATTATCCTATAACTTTTCATGTACCACGCAATGCTATGCAAATAGCCCGCCATTATTGGTATTGATTTCTTGAATCAAGCTGAAATTAATATTACACAGAATGGTATTTCAATCAATAGAATAGAGCCTAAAGTATTTTTAGCGCAGATTAATTTATCTGAAGAAATGGATGTTAATACTGACTCGATTCTTGACGAAGAGGTCAAAGAGACGGTTCACAGCTTAGTTACCTCATACAAACCAAGAAAATGCAAGAGTGCTACCATTGAATTGTCAATAGTACTTAAGGACGAAACACCTATATATCAGAGACCGTATAAGGCGTCAATTCCGGAAAAGAAAATCATAGAAGAAATGATAAACGAATGGATTGAGAAGGAGGTTGTAGAGCCCTGTTCTTCGGAATTTGCAAGCCCAGTAGTTATTGTTAAAAAATAGGATGGCTTGCCGCGTGTATATGTCGATTATCGTAAAATAAATAAGGTTACAGTAAAAGATAGATTTCCCTTGCCTCTGATAGAAGATCAAATTGATCGGTTAGTAGATGCACGCGTGTTCAGTACGATTGATCTTAAAAATGGTTTTTTCCATGTACCTGTTACGAAAGAAAGTAGAAAATATACCTCATTTATTATACATCATGGGCAATATCAATTTTTAAAGGCACCATTCGGGCTGTGCAATTCTCCTTCAACATTCCAAAAATTTATTAATCATATTTTTCGACCGCTAATGAATGATGGATCGGTGTTATTGTATTTGGATGATCTAATTGTTATTTCATCTGATGTATACCAGGGCATTGAACGTTTAAAATCAGTGTTGGAAGTTGCCAGCAATTATGGATTAGAGTTAAACAAGAAGAAATGTCAATTTCTGCAAACTGGTATTGCATTTCTGGGTCATATATAGTTGAGGCTGGTCGTATATATCCATCACCTGATAAAAGAGCAGCAGTCGCACGCTACCCTCAACCACATAGTATTAAAGATGTACAAATATTCTTGGGACTGGCAGGATATTTTAGAAAGTTCATTGAGTTCTACAGTATCATAACAAAGCCTCTTAGTGACTTGTTGCGAAAGGACAAATGTTTCAATTTCGGGACTGCAGAAAAGGAGGCTTTTAGTAAATTAAAGAAATTACTGAGTAAGAATCCTGTCCTGTCCTGAGAATATTTAATCCTAAATTAGAAACTGAACTACATACTGATGCATGTAAAGATGGTTTTGGAGCTATTCTTTTCCAAAGAGATTTTAACGATAATAAGTTATATCCAGTATATTATTTAAGTCGTAAAACAACTGCTACCGAACGTAACTATACAAGTTACGAACTAGAAGTTCTGGCTGTTATTAAAGCTTTAGAGAAATTTCGTCATTATTTGCTAGGACTCAAGGTTAAGATAGTTACGGGCTGCATGGCTCTCAAACAAACCATGGACAAAACAAAGCTCTACCCTAAGGTAGCAAGATGGGCAATGATATTAGAGGAGTATGATAAAATCATTGAGCATCGATCTGGCTCTCGAATGCGATATGTTGACGCATTAAGTCGATATCCTGTTATGAATTTGGTTGAAGATAGTATTATTGTAGGAAGCGCAAAAAAATGACCCTGAGCTGCGAGTTACCATGGAGCTATTGAAACACGAAACTTATGATTATTTATTGCGAAATGTTTTGCACAAATATAAAGACGGTTGTGAATTGTTAGTTATACCAAAATGCATGCAAAACGAGATGATTCAAATAGCCCATGCTAAAGGTCATTTTTCAGTGAAACGCACTGCAGAAAATTTAAAGACTGATTATTACATTCCTAAGTTAGGGGAGAAAATTGAGGATTTTATTTGTAATTGTATACATTGTATAACAAGAAGTCGCTAACAAGAAGGAAGGCAAACGTGAAGGATTCTTAAACCCATTAGAGAAAGCAGATTTGCTATTGTATGTTTATCACGTTGATCACTTAAGACCGTTAGAATCCACGCATAAAAATTATAATCATATTTTTGCAGTGATTGATAGTTTTACAAAGTTTGTTTGGTTGTACCCCGTTAAGTCAACCACTACTAAAGAGGTAATTTCTAAGCTCGAGTTACAAAAGCAAAGTTTTGGTAATTTAGCTAGGATAATTTCCGACCGTGGAACCGTATTTTCATCGCATGAATTTTCAGATTATTGTAACACTGAAGAGATACAGCATACAATGATCACCGTTGGTTTGCCGCGTGCAAATGGTCAAATCGAGCACGTAAACCGTATCATTATACCTGTGCTCACTAAGTTAGCTTTAGATGATCCGACCAAGTGGTATGAGTATGTACCTGCGTTACAACAAGCTTTAAATTCGACATATCAGCGTAGTATTAATACCACTCCGTTTAACTTATTAATCGGTACAAAGATGTGACAAAAGGAAAATTGTCAAATTAAAGAACTATTAGACTTAGAGTTTCAAGTGCATTTTGAAAAATAACGCGATAGTTTGCGGGCGAAAGCGAAAGAGCAAATTTCTAAGATACAGGAAGAGAACCGTTGTACGTATAATCTTAGACGCAAAAAACCTCTTCAATATCGGTTAAATGATTTGGTAGCAATTAAGCGTGTTCAGTTAGAGCCGGGTAAGAAATTGCGCGCGAAATACCTTGATTTTTATAAGATAACTCAAGTTAAATCCAATGATACATATAATGTAAAGAGTTGTTCCTGGGGAAGGTCCTGCTTCAACAAGTACCTGTGCTGAATACATGAAACCCTGATCTTCCACCAGTCATACTTCGAGGTCGAAGATTAATTAGGGTGGCTGATTGTAAGGTGCTGGTGTAAAACTCGTGTATTGCAGCTTAGGAGTTACTACTAATTCCTACACTATTATGTTGGAAAATTCATTCATAAGGCATATTATCTTTAGTATAAAGAATCATTTGTTTTTCCAGTATGTTCTTATGTGAAGCGATCCACTACACTTTCAATTTCTACCAATAGACTGATAATTCCATTATATAAAAAGGCCCTCCAGACTGTGATTTCATTCCCGTGGTTTTACTGTTGGTATTTGATATCATATCTAGTAACGATAGCGTGTCAAACATACTGTTTTCTGTCATTTTTAAATAGCGGTGTAATTTTTTTTCAAAGTCTTCGTATTCGAAACTTCGATACAAAATATCCGACGGTCGAAATTTCGAAGCATCAAACCTTCGAGGTTTCAAAGGTCTTCAAACTTCGAAATTTTGAGAATTCGAAGGTGTTCAAGAATCGAGCCACAAGCCGCTAATGCCTGCCCGCGTGATTGCCCGGTGCACCTCAACCAACACGCCAAGTCATCTGCTTCAGGTACTCGCGTTCTCGCGACCGACGGTCCGCACAATTCGAAACAATAGTAAACTTGCAGAAATCATGTTTGTAACGGTAAAATTTTTATCGTTACGCTGATTGCCGCTAACATCACGCGGCAGTCAGCTAAGCGCGCACCCCCCAAACCGCGCCTGAACGCGCTCAGCCGACATTAGCCGAACACCAGACTACAACGTTCGGGAACTTTCGGCTCTCGAGCGATACTCGCGGCATCGCCAAAAACATAATCGGCATTCGCTGCATCTTCACGATTAATTCCGATCATAATCGGAATAATCGACGGACCATATCCGAAGGAAACCGAAGACGAGGAATCACGGGTATATAATCCCGATAAAATCTGATCAGAGAAGAGTCTTCGGAGATCAGTCTTCTCGAATCGTGCTTCCCCAGAAGTGTCACAGAGTATTTTCAGAGAGCCTCCAGAGAATCAAAAACAAGGTAAGTAATCTACCAGGCCGCAGTCATCGGCAACCGCGATTACTCTCTGTCTTTGCGATTTAGAGATCGAGCGGCGAGTTTGCCGTTGCTCCGGTGGGTTTTCCAGAACGATCTTCCGTTCTTGTGCCGTCTTTGCGATTAGAGATCGAACGGCGAATTTGTTGTTGCTCCGGTGTGTTTTCCGCAACGATCTCCCGTTCTTGTGCCGTCTTTGCGATTTAGGGATCGAACGACGAGTTTGTCGTTGCTGCGGTGTGGTTTCCGGAACGTTCTCATTATCATTACCGTCTTTACGATTTAGAGATCGAACGGCGAGTTTGTCATTGTTCCGGTGTGTTTTCCGGAACGTTCTCGTAATTGTGTTTTCTTTGTCCTCTCTACTTCATATAGGATTCTGAGAAGGCAGGGGCACAGCTGTATAGAGCCTCGTCACCACCAACAGGGAGCTCCGACCGAACGGCCCGGCGGCCGGCAATTGCAAATTCGCGCGCTAAAACGCATCGCACCGTTGGGCGCTATAAACCCATGGCGACCCACTCCCCTTATAAAGGAAAAGGAAATCGTCTCAACGCACGCTTTGTCCGCGCGATATTCGACCGAATCAATAAAGAAACACGCTGCTTTGTTCTCGCGCCTCGACTCGCAGCCGAGTTCTTATACTTAGGTGCCGCGTTAAGGCCCATCTACAATGGCTGCAAGAATAAGGTTGTAAGCGTAAGCAGTAAGAAATAGACCAACCATAATCGATTATTCTTATAATATATTATTATAAGAATAATCGATTATGGTTGGTCTATTTCTTACTGCTTACGCTTAGAACCTTATTCTTGCAGCCATTATAGATGGGCCTTTAGAGATAACGCGACACGATGCGTTTTTGTAAACGTTCTTGCGATCAGCAGCCGTAAACCGCACCGAAAGTACGGCCTTTTAAATCTAGCCGAATACACCGACAACGCTCGCCTCGAATTCCCGTTTCTGGGGACCGTCCGATTCACCGTTACAATCATCTATCTACAGATCTGTATATAATTTGTGTCCGAATAGTTATTTCATGTACGCCTTGCATGTTCCGATGCATGAAAATATTCTTTAATTGGCCAGCGGATAAAAGCCATCTCGTGTATGCGAACTCTATTATTTACAACGCCGAAAGCGCAACAAAAGCCACGCGCCACAACAAACAGTGGGACGTCACGCGACGACATACGGTCGCCGCGTGCTAAGAAAAATAAAGCGTCACTTTATACACACACACACACACACAGGTTTCGATTATTAACAACGATCACCTTCTCCTAATAGACTACTGCGCCCGAATTGTCGCGAACGATCAAGAGCGTAGGGCCGGATCGATCAAAAAGAAAAACCGAACACGGAGGCGTGACCGTTACATGTTGATGGAATTATTGTTGCGATTTGAACCCTCGATTCGCAACTCTCTGATGTCTTTTACTGTTAAAAGAAAATGAAAACAAGACATCCAATTTGAAAATAACCTATATCCTTCAATATAATAATTTTTATTTCCAGCGTGAGTCTTACAAGGGGAAGACGCATCGACGCATCGACCGGGAAACGGTTTGGAACGAAACTTACGAAGTTAATAGTACTTGACTACTAATAACTCATGGTAATAGCATACGATGCAATATCTCTCCGTTTTCAAAAAAAACGGTCTAAAAAAAAGAACTAACAAAGTATACGAGTTAGTAAGAAGGGTATTCAACGAAGCGGCGTAGCGCAGCAGCGAAGGTAACGGACTACCGAGCTGACAGCTGAGGTCCGATCCCTGCTGTATGGTTTTTTTTTATTCTGTAAGCATAAAAATGAAACAGAAAACATTAATAAGTAATAAAACTGCGTTTCTTAACTATATTAGTGTTTGTTAAATATATTATTAATGATTTAAATTGCAAAAAAACCGTAAATCCTATCTTTAAAATATATAGTGTATAAAAAAATTTTTATAATAATTGCAATGGAAATAGGAGTAAAAATATATTATATTTTCGCTAGAGGATTTTTCGATAATAATTCATTATTCTCGTAAATAGAATTCGCATATACGAGAGCATTAGTGAATTCACCTTTAAAATCTTCATTTTCAAAAGATCTTTCTTCTAGCGATTCTACATCAACTATTTAGCTTGTTGAAGGATTCTCTGACATTGTTATGATATATGTAATTTAAATATGATTACCGAACTGCTCTGTATCACTAGTAAACGCACACTGCTGCTTGCTCTACTGACGACTGTTCCGACGCTCGAAACATTTCGTCATTTCTAAAGATCGTTTAGAATGATACAAATGAAATTTTTGGAGGGGGATTGCCAGAAGAGATAAAGAGCTTCAACACAACATAGAGAGTTGTAACAGAAACTAATATTTTATATATACGATATAAGATTACGAAAAATTATTTCATACTAGTTTAACCTTTTGCGGTCGGCCGATTTCGAAGAGATCGATAAACATTGATATCTGTAAATTGATCTAAACATTTGAATCTATTATAGCATCGGGAGGATAGTATTCTTTCATTATCGCTAGTCTCGTTTGCAGTGCCACGCGCCAGGCGATCATGAATGCCAGCCTAGCGGCACCGACTTCTACGACGACTTGCGAATGCCGCCACTGTGGCGGCATCGACCGCAAAGAGATAATAGTACTCCTATATATTTCATAACAATGTTTTTACTCCTATTTCCATTGCAATTATTATATAAAAATTTTCTCATACACCATATATTTTATAGATAAGATTTACGGTTTTTGTGCAACTTAAACCATTAATAATATATTTAACAAACATTAATATATTTAAGAAACGCAGTTTTATTATTTATTAATGTTTCCTGTTTCATTTTTATGCCTACAGAATAAAAAAACCATACAGCAGGGATCGAACCTCAGCCGTCAGCTCGGTAGTCCGTTACCTACGCCGCTGCGCTACGCCGTTTCGTTGAATAACCTTCTTAATAACTCGTACATTTTGTTGGCTCTTTTCTTTAGACCGTTTTTTCTCGAAAACAAAGAGGTATTGGATCGTATGCTATTACCATGAGTTATTAGTAATCAAGTATTAGGTGTAAAAATGAATAATCCAATTTTTTCAGCTACATTCAAGATTTTTTTTAAAGAAAGTAAATTAAATTGTTTAATCAAAGTATTCGCCGTTGCTTTCTATAACTTTAAGCCATCTTTCAGGCAGCTGATGAATTCCATCTCGGAAAAATGTTACGTCTTTGGACACGATAAAGCCGTCAAGCCATTTTCGAATCTCATCCACTGATTGGATGTGCATATCGGACAAGGCGTATCGCATCGACCGGAACAAGTGATAATCGGATGGAGCAATGTCTGGTGAATACGCCGGGTGCTGCAAGACGTCCCAGCCAAGACTCATTATGGTGTCTTTTATATTGAAAGCAATGTGTGGCCTGGCGTTGTCATGCAACAATTTCACTGGTCGTTCTCCTTTGCCAGTATATGGGCGTTTTCATTCCAATTCTTGACTCTTGAAGCAGATTAATTGACGTTGGTAGCAGTCCGCAGTAACTGTTTTACCCGGTTCCAACAACTCATAATAAAGCACGCCCTTGATATCCCACCAAATGCAGAGAAGAACCTTCTTTCCGAAGCGATTGGGTTTTGCGACCGATTTTGATGATTCGCCGGGATTTACCCATGACTTTCTGCGTTTCGGATTGTCATAGAGTATCCATTTCTCATCGCCCGTAACGATTTTCCACAAGAAAGCTGCTTCGATGCTGCTTATTGAGAAGGGAAAGACACGCTGCCACTCGTTGATTTTTGTTGGTTTCAGTGAGTTCATGCGGAACCCATTTTCTTTCCTTCTGGATCTTTCCCATCTCATGTAGGCGTTTGGAAATCGTTTACTGCGTTACTCCTAACTGTTCTGCAAGCTCTTTTTGTGTTTGTGCCGAATTCTCAGCGAGCAGTTGTTCCAAATCATCATTATCGCACTTCGGAGGGCCTCCAGGACGTTATTTGTCGATTAGACTGAAATTACTACTTTTAAACCGCTTAAACCAAAATGCGCACACATCATACGATATAACACCTTCGCCGAGAAAGGAACAAATCGATTTGCACGCTCTTGCAGCATTTTTTCCTTGGTAGAATTCGTAAAGAATGCAGTGTCGGATATGCACCTTATCTGTTGCCATTTTCGACTGTACTGAACTGAATACTTTTGAAGGTTATGTTGGGCCTTTCGCCAAACTATGTTCTTTTTAATAGCTATATGTCAACATTGCATAATCACAAGAGAGCGGGAAAAACTATTCAATTTAAAATTGATTTCATAACTGCTTAAAATAATTTGGATTATTCATTTGTACACATAATACTATTAACTCCGTAAGTTTCGTTCCAAACGGTCGTTTCCCGGTCAATGCGTCTTCCCTTTGTTAAGGCTCGTCTACATTAGCTGTAAGAATAAGGCTATAAGGCTATAACGTAAAGCGTCGTCTACAATGGCAGTAAGCAGTAAGAAGTAAGCGTGAACAGTAAGAAATCGACCAACCACAGTTGATTATTATTATTGTTGTCATATATTATTATTGTCATAATCGACTGTGTATGTTGGTTTATCTCTTACCGCTTGCGCTTACTTCTTACTGCTTACTGCCATTGTGGACGACGCTTAAGCTGTCAACGAATGAAAATATTTCATTTTGTATCTTGCAACCTTACAACAGAGAGAAGCCTGAGAGCGGGCATGGCTGCATTTACAGCGTTATGGAAAAATTGGCTGATTCGAAGCGCTAACTGGGTCCATTTTTCATGGACATGAACTACTAAGCCAATGTCCACGATTTGTCGGTACTATTCCGTGCTATGTCGATAATTATTTGGTTCTGTTTTGTGCTATGTTCACGAGCGAGCTAGATTAATTAGATAAAAACGAAGAATCGATCTTCGTCTCACCACCAGCGAATAGACAATCGCGACGAAGCGAGCCAGCAGCGATGTAAGACAGACGTCGCCGTCCCCCCTTATTTTCCTTTCCACATTGTTTTATATTCATAATTCGGGAAGAAAATAATTTCGAGAGTTCGGACGATTTCTAGCAATGACGCGACAGAGATAACGCGCGGCCACATTAATTTGTCATGACTTTTATATTACTTATAATTACATAAACGCCCATATATGCAAATTATAGATAATTATTGTGCGTATGTTTTAATATTGTACAATATGGTATATAATAACAACAACTTCATTCTTGCAGTAATTTTTTTAAGATCATTGAGGTCGTGAATTAATTTTTTTCTTCATCAATCAGTTTTCTGCAAAAATTAAGATTTTTTAAATAAAATATAAAATGTTTCTCTTCTCTTCTCTCCGAAGAGTTAATTAAAAAATATGTACTCCACAGAGTCAATTGACAAATGTATAGTCAGAAGAGTCAATTCAAAAGTGTACTCCGAAAAGTCAATTTAATAGCATATTCCGAAGAGTCAATTTTAAAGCGTACTCTGAAAAATCAAATTAATATTGTAATCCGAAAAGTCAATTTATAATAGAATATTTACTTCGATGATTCAGTTAAAGAAAAAAACATTTATTTATTATTATATTCAGAGAATAATATTTAATTTATTATTTATACTTATCTTACTTATGCTTACCCTGCATATGCTTCTTTGAATGAAAAATTTAATTTGTTGACTGATTCAGATTCAGATTTGTTAAAATATCTCTTATGCGCAACTCTTGAACAGGTAGGTAGTAAAATAATTTTTTTTCTTTACGAATTTTATAAACTTTTCACGAACATAAAAATTGAAAGATTCTCAGAGGACAAATAACTTTTCTTGAACATTTAAACCAAAGGAAAATATTTTCCCATTAATAAAGAATGAATAATTAATATCTCACATAAGAGGAATCTTCATCCTTGAAATCACCGTGCGATTCTGCTTTTAGAAAAGTATAATATTGATGTAATAGTAACAAATGTTATCCAAAAACGGTGCAAATCTTAAACGTTTTTGAGAAATGTAGTTTGAAGTTTAGTCTTTTCTGTGTCTATAGCAGAAGAATATAGTATAGCAGAAGAATTACCAATTTGCTTCAGTAGCGCAGTGGATCAGGCTTTGTGATATGAGCGTAGAGGTTGTTCAAGTGTGTTATTTTTACTATCACAGGGAGAACCATGTAGAATGTATAATAATACGCAGACAAATTCTTTACATAATCATACTTATTTCTTTTAGCATGAATAAAAATGATCAATGCTAACGTGATAAGTGTATATCGCAATTGTACGTGTACACAATTGTACACATACACACACATACCACTGATGTCAAAACCGAACAATTCGTGAAAATTTTTTATTGATCGCAATTGTACGCAAAGACGAAAGAGAAGTACACGGGTCTCCGCGGGTATCTCGTCATATTAATTGTCTATGAGCTGATAAACAATTGATCTCCGGTATTTACAAGTTACGCTTGTCCGCAGCTTGTTCGGTTTTGATATCATTGGTATCAGTGATGCGAATTTGGTGACGGGCTTGCACGAGGATCCTCCTTCCCCCCCCATATACGCACACAGCCAGCTCGGTCAATCCGCGTGAGCCACGCGATCGGCAATTGTCGACGCGCCGAGCGAGCGAGAGAGAGAGAATATCATTCCCTCATTGTCGCTCTCGTTCTCGCTCAGCGAGCGAGCCCAATTCTTTCTTACCCATAATCTGAATCGCGGGAGCGACTGTCTCTCTCTCCTTTCCTCTCTATGACAATACTGAAAAGTTTTGTCTACTCGGCGCACCGAAATTATTACAAATAATATTTTATTATTAATATTATTATTTATAATATATATTATTTGTAATATTATTTGTAATTTTACTTGTAATTGTATAATAATGTTACAAATAATATAAATTTTTACAAATTTTATTTGTAAAAATTTATATCATTCGTAATATTATTTGTAATAGTATTAATAATATTCGGCGCCAAGAAAATGAAATATATTTTATTAATTATTTTGCGGAGTCGGGCAGGTTCACAGGTTTGATTATTGAATTGTTTAATAATATTTTAAGAATAATTTTAAGTTATACAAGGATGTAGTATGAAATATAAAAGAATATTGTAACAGAATCAAGAAGTACGAAATGAAACCTCTTTGCTTTTATTACAATATCCTGTAAGTTAATAAATATTTTTCATACAGTATTAAATAATCTCCAAAAACAATTACATCCGTGAAATTTTCTATCTGCGCGAAAAAATTCATAAAATATATTTGTTTCGTCGCTCTAAATGAGAAAACTCTCAGAACAATGTTATAGTTGTTCAGTGCACTATTCAATAAAAATATAATAATACTATGTTTGTATGTGTGAAGAATATTTGCTAACATACAGGATATTGTAATAAAAGCAAGGAGGTTTTATTTCGTACTTCTAAGGCCAAGACTTATTAACGGCTAAAGGCATATTCGAATTGATCTTGCCTTAATTGGTCGGATCAGTGATCGGTCTTGCCTTAAGTTCCAAGCCTCATAACTCGGAATGTACTCGACGAAATGTAACTTTGTTAGAGTGTTTTGGAATGCTCTCGAGATAAGCTACAAGAATATGTAATAAAAAATCGTAGTTTTTATTTAAAAAAACATTAATGACCTTGGCCTGATTTTGACAAGATCACTTCACTCAAGGTCAATTCCACATTTCCGTTATGTGTCGTCCTTCAAGCCATGCAACTTTCGTTCGAAAAATTTTTTAATAAAATCATCGATAATGGACCATGTCACTTTAGTTAGAAAAGTCTGGAAACGGTCAAATACCTCGAAAACGAAACATTTTTAAGAAAAATATTTCCAACTAAAGTTGTAAGGTTTTAAAAGTTCTATTGAATGATGATATCCGTTTGACCTTGCGTAAACGGATCAAGGCGAGGTCAAGACCAACATAATTTTTTGAAATGGAATACCCAATTTTTTATCACATAGTGTTAAAGCTGTCAGCGAGACGTTTCCAAAACATTACTTGATGACCTATTTTTCTTAAGAATTGTCTGAGTTATGAGCTTTAGAATTTACGGTGCCGCCAATATTAGTATTATCCAGGATGTACCGCGTGGAGGTTGCATGATCGAACTTTACACCCCCCTGTGTGTGTGTGTGTGTGCGTGTGTATGTGTCAGCAAAAATAAGGTTCGTCCCTCCGCGGTTCGTCATTACCGCAGTATTTAATGACTCCAAACCCTCTCTGCTACGTGTGTGTGTGTGCGCGCGCGTGTGTATGTAGACGGGTTTTTATTGAATTAAGTGTTCAAATTGTCTTCCGTCTGCTGCTTGACAATAACCTTATCGTAGATGAAATTCATTTAAAACGTTTCGTCTCATTTCTGATGAAATAAGATTTACTTGGTGCAGTATGCGTTCCCTAAGATCTGCCAAGTTAGCAGGTTTCATTCCGTACACATTGTTTTTAACATATCCCTATAAGAAGTAGTCCAATGGAGAAAGATCTGGTGATCTAGAGGGCCACTCTATTTCTCCACATCTTGTTATCCATCGGTTTGGGAAAGTATCAGTTAAAAATTGACGCACTACTACTGCATAGTCCTTATCTCTGCTAACATACACACACACACACAGGGGGGTGTAAAGTTCGATCATGCAACCTCCACGCGGTACATCCTGGATAATACTAATATTGGCGGCACCGTAAATTCTAAAGCTCATAACTCAGACAATTCTTAAGAAAAATAGGTCATCAAGTAATGTTTTGGAAACGTCTCGCTGACAGCTTTAACACTATGTGATAAAAAATTGGGTATTCCATTTCAAAAAATTATGTTGGCCTTGACCTCGCCTTGATCCGTTTACGCAAGGTCAAACGGATATCATCATTCAATAGAACTTTTAAAACCTTACAACTTTAGTTGGAAATATTTTTCTTAAAAATGTTTCGTTTTCGAGGTATTTGACCGTTTCCAGACTTTTCTAACTAAAGTGACATGGTCCATTATCGATGATTTTATTAAAAAATTTTTCGAACGAAAGTTGCATGGCTTGAAGGACGACACATAACGGAAATGTGGAATTGACCTTGAGTGAAGTGATCTTGTCAAAATCAGGCCAAGGTCATTAATGTTTTTTTAAATAAAAACTACGATTTTTTATTACATATTCTTGTAGCTTATCTCGAGAGCATTCCAAAACACTCTAACAAAGTTACATTTCGTCGAGTACATTCCGAGTTATGAGGCTTGGAACTTAAGGCAAGACCGATCACTGATCCGACCAATTAAGGCAAGATCAATTCGAATATGCCTTTAGCCGTTAATAAGTCTTGGCCTTAGAAGTACGAAATAAAACCTCCTTGCTTTTATTACAATATCCTGTATGTTAGCAAATATTCTTCACACATACAAACATAGTATTATTATATTTTTATTGAATAGTGCACTGAACAACTATAACATTGTTCTGAGAGTTTTCTCATTTAGAGCGACGAAACAAATATATTTTATGAATTTTTTCGCGCAGATAGAAAATTTCACGGATGTAATTGTTTTTGGAGATTATTTAATACTGTATGAAAAATATTTATTAACTTACAGGATATTGTAATAAAAGCAAAGAGGTTTCATTTCGTACTTCTTGATTCTGTTACAATATTCTTTTATATTTCATACTACATCCTTGTATAACTTAAAATTATTCTTAAATATTATTAAACAATTCAATAATCAAACCTGTGAACCTGCCCGACTCCGCAAAATAATTAATAAAATATATTTCATTTTCTTGGCGCCGAATATTATTAATACTATTACAAATAATATTACGAATGATATAAATTTTTACAAATAAAATTTGTAAAAATTTATATTATTTGTAACATTATTATACAATTACAAGTAAAATTACAAATAATATTACAAATAATATATATTATAAATAATAATATTAATAATAAAATATTATTTGTAATAATTTCGGTGCGCCGAGTAGACAAAACTTTTCAGTATTGTCATAGAGAGGAAAGGAGAGAGAGACAGTCGCTCCCGCGATTCAGATTATGGGTAAGAAAGAATTGGGCTCGCTCGCTGAGCGAGAACGAGAGCGACAATGAGGGAATGATATTCTCTCTCTCTCGCTCGCTCGGCGCGTCGACAATTGCCGATCGCGTGGCTCACGCGGATTGACCGAGCTGGCTGTGTGCGTATATGGGGGGGGGAAGGAGGATCCTCGTGCAAGCCCGTCACCAAATTCGCATCACTGATACCAATGATATCAAAACCGAACAAGCTGCGGACAAGCGTAACTTGTAAATACCGGAGATCAATTGTTTATCAGCTCATAGACAATTAATATGACGAGATACCCGCGGAGACCCGTGTACTTCTCTTTCGTCTTTGCGTACAATTGCGATCAATAAAAAATTTTCACGAATTGTTCGGTTTTGACATCAGTGGTATGTGTGTGTATGTGTACAATTGTGTACACGTACAATTGCGATATACACTTATCACGTTAGCATTGATCATTTTTATTCATGCTAAAAGAAATAAGTATGATTATGTAAAGAATTTGTCTGCGTATTATTATACATTCTACATGGTTCTCCCTGTGATAGTAAAAATAACACACTTGAACAACCTCTACGCTCATATCACAAAGCCTGATCCACTGCGCTACTGAAGCAAATTGGTAATTCTTCTGCTATACTATATTCTTCTGCTATAGACACAGAAAAGACTAAACTTCAAACTACATTTCTCAAAAACGTTTAAGATTTGCACCGTTTTTGGATAACATTTGTTACTATTACATCAATATTATACTTTTCTAAAAGCAGAATCGCACGGTGATTTCAAGGATGAAGATTCCTCTTATGTGAGATATTATTATTCATTCTTTATTAATGGGAAAATATTTCCTTTGGTTTAAATGTTCAAGAAAAGTTATTTGTCCTCTGAGAATCTTTCAATTTTTATGTTCGTGAAAAGTTTATAAAATTCGTAAAGAAAAAAAATTATTTTACTACCTACCTGTTCAAGAGTTGCGCATAAGAGATATTTTAACAAATCTGAATCTGAATCAGTCAACAAATTAAATTTTCATTCAAAGAAGCATATGCAGGGTAAGCATAAGTAAGATAAGTATAAATAATAAATTAAATATTATTCTCTGAATATAATAATAAATAAATGTTTTTTCTTTAACTGAATCATCGAAGTAAATATTCTATTATAAATTGACTTTTCGGATTACAATATTAATTTGATTTTTCAGAGTACGCTTTAAAATTGACTCTTCGGAATATGCTATTAAATTGACTTTTCGGAGTACACTTTTGAATTGACTCTTCTGGACTATACATTTGTCAATTGACTCTGTGGAGTACATATTTTTTAATTAACTCTTCGGAGAGAAGAGAAGAGAAACATTTATATTTTATTTAAAAAATCTTAATTTTTGCAGAAAACTGATTGATGAAGAAAAAAATTAATTCACGACCTCAATGATCTTAAAAAAAATTACTGCAAGAATGAAGTTGTTGTTATTATATACCATATTGTACAATATTAAAACATACGCCACAATAATTATCTATAATTTGCATATATGGGGCGTTTATGTAATTATAAGTAATATAAAAGTCATGACAAATTAATGTGGCCGCGCGTTATCTCTGTCGCGTCATTGCTAGAAATCGTCCGAACTCTCGAAATTATTTTCTTCCCGAATTATGAATATAAAACAATGTGGAAAGGAAAATAAGGGGGGACGGCGACGTCTGTCTTACATCGCTGCTGGCTCGCTTCGTCGCGATTGTCTATTCGCTGGTGGAGACAAGACGATTCTTCGTTTTTATCTAATAATCTAGCTCGCTCGTGAACATAGCACAAAACAGAACCAATAATTATGACATAGCACGGAATAGTACCGACAAATCGTGGACATTGGCTTAGTAGTTCATGTCCATGAAAATGGACCCAGTTGCGCTTCGAATCAGCCAACTTTTCCATAACGCTGTAAATAGCTGCCATGGCGCGCTCTCAGGCTTCTCTCTGCTTACAGCCTCTCTTACAGCTAAATGTAGATGACCTTTAGGTCATTCTACAATGAGGTTGTAGTAGTATGCAGTGGCAAATTGACCAATCGACGATCGATTTTCCTTTACGATCGAAGAACATCGACTGTGATTGGTCAATTTGCCTTTGGCATACTACTACAAGACCTGCATTGTAGAATTGACCTTTAGACTCTTCGAGCTTTGTTCACCTCGAGTCCTTGGCGATATCAAAGCGAACCCCTGCGGTGTTAATTCGAGCAAAGTGCTTAACCTCTATTTTACAGCTCATGCACGCCCATCGAAATAACTCGAGTGCATGATTCTTCGAATCCAGGGATCTCTATTCTCGTTCCCACGTATCAACAGTTCAACGAGCTGCACGGAGAAGCAATTGTCAAAATTTAACAAAAAGAAGAAAAGCAATTCATCGAAACTATTTTAGGCTGTTTCTGCCGGTGCAGAGCGACAAAGCCTCACGCATGATGGGAAAATGAACTCGGCGAGTAACGAGGAAAAATGATGAGAAGAAACATTCCGACAAACAACAACTAGTGAAAGAATTACACGCCCCAAGCGAGACGAAATTTTCCTCGTAGACGCGTCATTGTACGTGGATACGATGATCTTTGGCAGGCCGATGTGGTGGAAATGCGTCCTTACTCACGATCAATTGAGGGCCACCACTACATACTCACCATTATCGATGTACTGAGCAAGCATGCATGGGCGTGCCGTTAAAGAGCAAAAGCGGAAGGGAGGTAGCTAAGGATTCGCAAAGATAATTCGAACGGATGGAAGATGTCCGAAGAACTTGCAAACTGATCAGGGAAAGGAGTTTTACAATACAAAAGTTGCAGAGTCTTGTGAAGAAACACGGTGTCAATCATTATTCGACTTATCTTCTAGTACATAAAAGGCATGCCTGTTCTGTGGAACGATTCAAACTCGCATACGTTTAAAGAACGACATGTGGAAAATGTTTACGTTCAACGGAACTTACAAATGGATCGATTCGTTTGCCGGCCTTCGTCGCTTGAAATACAACACGCGAAAACATTGAACTATTCGGCATGCGTCCTATCCGATGTACACCTGCGATTGCTAATAAGCCTCTTAAACAGCACAGTCTCAGCAACATAAAGATTGCAGCACCTGCGAAATTAAAAAGCGTGTGCCGAGCTGTGCGATG